>NC_060180.1:64558300-64670800 GCF_021184085.1 Oncorhynchus gorbuscha
TGTTCTTTGCTCTGTGTTTGTATGTTAGCACCCAGCCCTAGTACTCTGTGAACTCTTGTTGATCCCGGTGGACTCTCTTGTGGAATTCTGTTTTTTGTTCTTGTTTGTTTGTTTTTGAGTATTTTTTTAGGCTTTTTGTGCTATACCTTCCACCTTGTGGATTTACCTTTTTGTCTTGGAGGATTACCTTTGTTCTTGTGGAGTTCCTTTTGGGGTTGTGGATTTGCATGTTTTCCTGAGGAACTTCACTTTTTGCTTAATTAAATACACCGTCTCAAGTACTGCTGTGTCTGCCTCATCTTCTGGGTTCTGCCAACTATTCGTGGCTCAGTTGGTTAAGTGACTGTTTCTCACTCCGGAGACCCGGGTTCGTAACCGGGTCCTGACAGAAACACAGAGCCAAAAATGAACCCAGAGGCAGCCAGTTCCCAGGACCTTGTTGCCATGCTGTCCCACCACCAGGAGACTGTCCAACGCCACGAAGCCGCCCTGGTTCAGCAAGAGGCCTTAATGGCTAGACATTCTCATCTTCTGTCGGAGATGCTGACTTCCATAAAGCAGATATCTGATCGACTTACCCCGGCAACAGTTCCTGTCCCAGTACCTCAGATTCACGTACCCATGGCAGTTAACCCTCTGGCTGAACCTCGTCTTCCACCTCCCCAACGGTTCTCAGGTGATCCAAGTGCTTGTAAAGGGTTTCTCACCCAATGTTCTCTCTCCTTCGAGCCGCAACCCTCGTCGTTCCCCACCGACCGGTCTAAGATCTAAGATTTTTCCGACAGCATCACCCTGCTGTCGGAAAAAGCCCTGGCCTGGGCTACTGCTGTGTGGGATGCCCATAGTTCCTGCTGTGCCAGCTACTCTGCCTTTGCTGAGGAATTCAAACGAGTGTTTCAAGGCCCAAGCAGTGGTCCTGACTCAGCCAAACAGCTCCTGACTCTCCACCAAGGTCGGCGCAGCGTGACGGACTATGCCATCCAGTTCCGCACGGTGGCAGCAGCGAGTGGCTGGAACAACGAGGCGCTCACGGTGTGCTTTCTGAAAGGCCTTTCCGACACTATCCAAGATGAACTGCCCACTCGGGAACCACCGGACAATCTCGAGTCCCTGAAGTTGGCCTCACGCATTGACCAGCGTCTGAGAGAGAGAGAGAACTCAACCGTAGACCTCTAGCCCCTATCAGTCCCAGCTCCGAGTCCCCACCTTTATCCTCGCTGGCTCCACCGGAACCCATGCAGATTGGACGCATCTCCCAGGCTGAGAGAGACCGCCGGATGAGGGAGTGACGCTGTCTATATTGCGGCAAACCGGGCCATTTCCGTTCCACGTGTCCCGGGCTCCAGGGAAACGCTCTGTCCCGTACAGACCGGGGAGAAATGTAACGGGAAACATAACCTTCTCCCATCCGTCCAACTCCCGTCTGCTCATTCCAGTCACCCTTTCCTGGAACAACCACAACCTTCACCTTCAAGCCTTGGTAGACTCTGGAGCCGCAGGTAACTTCATGGATGGTGTCTGGGCGAAGGAGAATGGCGTTCCCTCTGAACCTCTAAGTGACCCCATGAGGGTTACTACATTGGATGGAAGCCTTTTGGGATCTGGACTTGTCACTCATGTCACTACCTCCTTGCGACTTTCAGTTTCACAACACCAGGAATTGATGAACTTTCATTTGATCTCCTGTTCAGAGTTCCCTCTCGTCCTTGGATACCCCTGGCTTCACAGCCATAACCCTCACATCGACTGGTCTGTGGGCACTATCAAGCAGTGGGGTCCTACGTGCCAAGCTACTTGTATTTTCCCGAATTCCCCGAGTTCTACTCCCGAGTCTTTAGAATCCATTGACCTGACCCGAGTTCCCGAGTGTTACCATGACCTCAAACTGGTATTTAGCAAACAGAGGGCCACCATGCTACCACCCCATAGACCTTATGATTGCCCCATCAAACTGTTTCCGGGCACTTGCCCTCCCAGGGGTCGGATCTTTTCCCTATCTCCACCCGAACGAGCTGCTATGGATACCTACATCAAGGACGCTCTTGAAGCAGGCCTCATGCGTCCATCCACCTCCCGGCGGGAGCAGGGTTTTCTTTGTGGCCAAGAAAGACGGTGGATTACGTCCTTGCATCGACTACCGGGGACTCAATGCCATAACCGTCCGTAACCGTTACCCGCTACCCCTTATGGCCACAGCCTTCGAGCTGCTCCAGGAAGCAGTTGTTTTCACTAAACTTGACCTGCGGAACGCATGCCATCTTGTGCGGATCAGACCTGGTGACGAGTGGAAGACCACTTTCAACACGCCTACTGGTCACTATGAATACTTGGTGATGCCCTTCGGCCTGACCAACGCCCCAGCGGTGTTCCAAGCGCTCATAAACGATGTGCTTAGGGATATGCTTAACATATTTGTGTTCGTTTACTTGGATGACATCCTCATCTTTTCGAGCTCTCTTCAAGAACACACTAAGCATGTCAGACAAGTACTCAAACGCCTCCTAGACAGCCATCTGTACGTTAAGCCGGAAAAATGTGAATTCCATTCATCCAGAGTACAATTCCTGGGATTTGTAGTGGAACCCGGTCGAGTCCAAATGGACCCCAGGAAGGTAGGGGTGGTAGCGGATTGGCCCACCCCCAAATCCGTTAAGGAAGTTCAGCGTTTCCTGGGCTTCACTAACTTTTACCGCAAGTTCATCAAGAACTTCAGCTTGGTGGCAGCCCCTCTCTCAGCTTTAACCAAGGGTGGCAATGCAAGGTTTTTGTGGGGAAGAGAAGCTGAGACGGCCTTCCAAGGACTCAAGCAGCACGTCCTCTCTGCTCCCATCCTGATACTACAGACTACGGATGAACCGTTTGTGGTGGAGGTAGATGCCTCAGAGGTTGGTGTTGGAGCTGTCCTGTCTCAGAGGGGTGAAGACAAGAAGCTTCATCCGTGCGCTTTCTTCTCACACCGGTTTACCCCGGCTGAGAGGAACTACGATGTGAGGGATCGTGAACTCCTAGCGGTTAAGATGGCATTGAAGGAATGGAGACACTGACTCGAGGGGGCTTCTCACCCGTTTCAAGTGCTTACGGACCACAAAAATCTGGAGTATATCCAGCAGGCGAAGCGGTTGAACTCTAGACAAGCTAGATGGTCTCTTTTCTTCAATCGATTCCAGTTTATCCTCACCTATCGGCCCGGGTCGAAGAATCTCAAACCGGATGCCCTGTCCCGAGTCTACGCTCCTGCCATTCGAGATGACACGGACATGCCTGTCCTTCCTGCTGCTAAGATCGTGGCTCCGATCTCGTGGCAAGTTGAGGATACCGTGAGACAAGCTCAAGCTATTGAACCGGACCCGAAAGGAGGTCCTGCCAATCGGTTGTTTGTCCCCAAGGCAGTGAGGACTCAGGTCCTTCTGTGGGGGCACTCCTCTCGCCTCACCTGTCACCCGGGCGTAGGTCGCACCTTGGAGTTCATCCAGCGTAAGTTCTGGTGGCCTACCATAAGAGAAGACGTTGTCACTTTCGTCAATGCCTGCCCCGTGTGCTGCCAGGGCAAATCTTCTCACCTCCGCCCGCAAGGACTCCTTCACCCTTTACCTGTTCCCCACAGACCCTGGTCCCATATCTCGTTGGACTTCATTACTGGCCTTCCTCCATACCATGGCAATACTACTATCCTAGTCATTATTGACAGGTTTTCAAAGGCGGCCAGGTTCGTCCCTCTGACTAAGTTACCTTCTGCCAAGGAAACGGCTGAGTTGGTAATTAATCATGTGTTCCGAGTCTTCGGCATTCCTCAAGATATGGTTTCTGACAGAGGTCCCCAGTTCGCCTCTAGGTTTTGGAAGGCCTTCTGCCAACTCATGGGGGCTTCTGCCAGTCTATCTTCAGGGTACCATCCGGAGTCCAACGGCCAAACTGAGAGGATGAATCAAGAGCTGGAAACCACCCTCCGATGTATGACTCGTAACAACCCGTCCACATGGTCGTCCTTCATTGTTTGGGCCGAATACGCGCACAACACCTTGCGCTCCTCCTCCACTGGTATGTCACCGCACGAGTGTCAGTTTGGCTATGCCCCTCCATTGTTCCCGGACCAGGAGGCAGAAGTCAGAGTGCCTTCAGCCTTGAAGTTCGTCAGACGCTGTCGGCTTATGTGGAGGAAGACCCGTCTTAATCTTATGCGTTCCTCACAGAGGTACCAACAACAAGCCAACAGACGTCGCCGTCCCGGGCCTACCCTGCGCCCCGGCCAGAGAGTCTGGCTCTCCACAAGAGACTTACCACTACGGGTGGAGTCTCACAAGCTGTCCCAAAAATACATCGGTCCCTTTAAGGTTGCCAGGAGAGTTAACCCAGTTTCTTATCGCCTACACTTACCCAGATCCCTTAAGATTAATCCCACGTTTCACATTTCCTTATTAAAACCTGTTGTTTTTTCTCCCCTTGTCCCGGCAGACAGACCTCCCCCTCCGACTCGTGTCATTGGAGGCCAGCCGGCTTATACCGTCCATCGGATACTGGATTCCTGCCGGGTGCAGCGGTCCTGGCAGTATCTGGTGGACTGGGAAGGCTACGGTCCCGAGGAGCGCTCCTGGGTTCCTGCCAAAGACATACTGGACCCTGACCTCATTCGTCAGTTCAGGGCCCTCCACCCTGAGAGAGCTGGTAGGAACGTCAGGAGCCGTTCCTAGGGGGGGGGGTTCTGTCAGGATTTGGCCAGGGTTGTTCCGGTTTTTGGTCACTAGATGCCCCCATTGTGCCTTTTGACCTTTTGTTTTCCCTTGATCCCCATTATTATTTGCACCTGTGCCTCATTTCCCCTGATTGTATTTAAACCCTTTGTTTTCCTCTGTTCTTTGCTCTGTGTTTGTATGTTAGCACCCAGCCCTAGTACTCTGAGAACTCTTGTTGATCCCGGTGGACTCTCTTGTGGAATTCTGTTTTTTTGTTCTTGTTTTTTTTGTTTTTTGAGTATCTTTTGAGGCTTTTTGTGCTTTACCTTCCACCTTGTGGATTTACCTTTTTTGTCTTGGAGGATTACCTTTGTTCTTGTAGGATTCCTTTTGAGGTTGTGGAGTTTCATGTTTTCCTGAAGAACTTCACTTTTTACTTCATTAAATACACCGTCTCAAGTACTGCTGTGTCTGCCTCATCTTCTGGGTTCTGCCGACTATTCGTGGCTCAGTTGGTTAAGTGACTGTTTCTCACTCCGGAGACCCGGGTTCGTAACCGGGTCCTGACAACCCGTAATAACAACACACGGGACGAGACCCGTAATAACAATACATGGGATGAGACCCGTAATAACGACACACGGGAAGAGACCCGTAATAACGACACACGGGAAGAGACCCGTAATAACGACACACGGGACGAGACCCGTAATAACGACACACGGGACGAGACCCGTAATAACGACACACGGGACGAGACCCGTAATAACGACACACGGGACGAGACCCGTAATAACGACACACGGGGAAGAGACCCGTAATAACGACACACGGGGACGAGACCCGTAATAACGAGACCCGTAATAACGACACACGGGACGAGACCCGTAATAACGACACACGGGAAGAGACCCGTAATAACGACACACGGGAAGAGACCCATAATAACGACACACGGGAAGAGACCCGTAATAACGACACACGAGAAGAGACCCGTAATAACGACACACGGGAAGAGACCCGTAATAATGACACACGGGAAGAGACCCGTAATAACGACACACGGGAAGAGACCCGTAATAACGACACACGGGAAGAGACCCGTAATAACGACACACGGGACGAGACCCGTAATAACGACACACGGGACGAGACCCGTAATAACGACACACGGGAAGAGACCTGTAATAACGATACATGGGACGAGACCTGTAATAACGAGTACACAATGCACGCAGCACGAAAGCCAAAACAACAAAGCACAGGTACTCATAAGACCAATGAACATGGGAACAATAACCGACAAAACAATGGTGAACAGCGGGCACATATATATTTACAATTACTAATCAGGGGGAATGGGAACCAGGTGTGCATAATGAAACAGTTCAGTGACGCCTAGAAGGACAGTGACGTAGAACTCCGGAATGAGCAGCAGTACTGGGGGAATCTGTGACCTCCCCAGTTCCTTCTGCATATTCAAGTCCTACAACTGGACTGGTGCAATTACAATAATTGCATTGCATCCCCTGAAAGCCCCAGATAGAAAAAAAGTATCTTGTCTGTGATATTGAATTACAGTACTGTGTGTGTGTGTGTGTGTGAGAGAGAGGTTTATTAGCTGCAGGGGTCACACGGTTGACTCTGCTATCTCCCAAATGCAATTAGGAGGTCTGGTATCTTAATGAAAGAGTCCAATGGGATTGTAATGAATTGTCCACCGTGACTGGCAATAAGCACTGCCCTTGGTGGTGAAGCCACAGCCAAAACCTCACAACAATATGAATGACTGGAGGGGTTCTGCAGAAATGGTGGTGTAGGTTACTGTTATTGTGAGAAAGGAAAGGATGAGGTGCTGCTGTTGAAATGTTTTTTGTTTATGCGAAATGTCATAAGATCATACATACATAGCTTGATCCATGTGTTGTTTTCAGGCAGTGTGTGTGTATTTGCTATTACTTTATTAGGCTGTCGGATGGTATGTGTTACAGCTCATTCAGGCTGTTGTGGAGTATATTCAAAACAAATCAAATCCAACTTTATTTGTCACATGCACCAAATACAACAAGTGTAGACCTTACTGTGAAATGCTTACTTACAAGCCCTTACCCAACAGTCCAGTACAAGAAGAGTTTAGAAAATATTTACTAAATAAACTAAAGTCAAAAATAATGACAAGTAACACAATAAAGAGGCTATATACAGGGGTACCGGTACCAAGTTAGTGTGCGGGGGTACAGGTTAGAGGTAATTTGTAGCTGGGGATGAAGTGATTATACATAGATAATAAACAGCGGGTAGCAGAGGTGTACATAACAAATGGGGGAGGGTCAATGTAAATAGTCCCGTGGCCATTTCATTAATTGTTCAACAGTCTTATGGCTTGGAGGGTAGAAGCTGTTAAGGAGACTTTTGGACCAAGACTTGGTGCTCCGGTACTGCTTGCCGTGCGGTAGCAGAGATAACAGTTTATGACTTTGGTGACTGGAGTCTCTGACAATTTTATGGGTTTTCCTCTGACACCGCCTATTATATAGGTCCTGGACTGCAGGAAGCTTGGCCCCGGTGATGTACTGGGCCGTACGCACTACCCTCAGTAGCGCCTCTGTAGCGCCTCTGATTCCGAGCAGTTGCCATACCAGGCGGTGATGCAACCGGTCAGGATGCTCTCGATGGTGCAGCTGTACAACCTTTTGAGGATCTGGGGGCCCATGTAAAATCTTTTCAGTCTCCTGAGGGGGAAAAGGTTTTGTCGTCCTCTCTCTACAACTGTCCTGGTGTGTTTGGACCATGATAGATCGTTGGTGATGTGGACACCAAGGAACTTGAAACTCTCGACCCGTTCCACTACAGCGCCGTCGATGTTAATGGGGACCTGTTCGGTCTGCCTTTTCCTGTAGTCCACGATCAGCTCCTTTGTCTTGCTGACATTGAGGGTGATGTTGTTGTCCTCGCACCACACTGCCAGTCCTCTGACCTCCTCCCTATAGGCCGTCTCATGTCAGTGATCAGGCCTACCACTGTTGTGTCGTCATCAAACTTAATGTGTTGGAGTCGTGTTTGGCCACGCAGTCCTAACACTTCAATTCAAAATCTAACCTGTCTTAATAACTTCTTGCGTTGAGCCATCCGGGATCGTGACTACAGCCTCAAGACCATTACCATAACGCAACGTTAACTATTAATGAAAATCGCAAATGAAATGAAATCAATATGCTAGCTCTCAAGCTTAGCCTTTTGTTAACAACACTGTCATCTCAGATTTTCAAAAATATGCTTCTCAACCATAGCAAAACAAGCATTTGTGTAACAGTATTGATAGCTATTGATAGCTAGCGTAGCATTTAGCGTTAGCATTCAGCAGGCAACATTTTCACAAAAACCAGGAAAGTATTCAAATAAAATAATTTACCTTTGAAGAACTTCAGATGTTTTCAATGAGGAGACTCATTTGCTATCATCAGTTAGATAGCAAATGTTCAGTTTTTACTAAAAGATTATTTGTGTTGACAAATCGCTCCGTTTTCTTCATCACGTTTGGGTAAGAAAAAAAAAGAAAATTAAGTCATTAAAACACAAACTTTTTTTCCAAATTAACTACATAATATTGACAGAAACATGGCAAACGATGTTTAGAATCAATCCTCAAGGTGTTTTTCATATATCTATCAAAGATAAATCCTTCGTGGCAGTTGACTTTCTCTTCTGAAGAAATGGAACGCGCATGGACCTACAGATTACGCAATAATTTCGACACAGGACACCGGGCGGACACCTGGTAAATGTAGTCTCTTATGGTCAATCTTCCAATGATATGCCTACAAATTTGTCACAATGCTGCAGACACCTTGGAGAAACGACAGAAAGGGCAGGCTCATTCCTGGCGCATTCACAGCCATATAAGGAGACATTGGAACACAGGGCCTTCAGAATCTGGGGCATTTCCTGTATGAAACTTAATCTTGGTTTTGCCTGTAGCATTAGTTCTGGGGCACTCACAGATAATAAACGTCAGAGTTTTTTCTTTCCAAAGCTGTCAATTACGTGCATAGTCGAGCATCTTTTCGTGACAAAATATCTTGTTTAAAACGGGAACGTTTTTTATCCAAAAATTAAAAGAGCGCCCCCTATCTCGAAGAAGTTAACTCCCATAGCAACTAGCAACTGTAATGTGTAAGTTTGACCTATCCACTAGCAATCCGCTAGTAGTCCATCCTTCATTGGGCTCGTTATCCAGACACAGAAAAACATATCACAAATCAATAGAAAGCTAAAGACGAGCTCAGAGAAAACCCTTAACCTCTTAATCTTCCTCTTCCTCATTCTCCCACCTCTGTGTCAGATCACTGGTTTGTGAGTGTGTAAGCGCTAGCAGCAGGTCATTAGCAACGAGAGTCATAATCCAGTGAGTAATTAAAGAAATGGGGCGAGGGTTCTTCTGAGAGCGCTAGATCACTAGCTGAGAGGCGAGAGAATCAGAAAATCAACTATAAGCCTCCCGATAGGGCCGCCAAGAGAGACCCACTTTTTAATCAGCCACACACACACACACACACTACACCAACATCATCATGATGAGACAAAACACACACCATGAGAGGGAATTGAACGTGACATTTGATTAAAAGGAGGATAACTAACATGGTGGATGAGGTCATCTGTTTCTAAGTAGGGAAAGGGGATGATTTTGGGGGTCACTGTCCTAGATAGATGCCCATAGGCTGTGTTTGCACAGGCAGCCCATATCTTTTTTCACTAATTGGTCACATCAGGACTTTTCATTGGACAAAAGACCAATTAGTGAAAAATCTCAGAATTGTAAGTCGCTCTGGATAAGAGCGTCTGCTAAATGACTTAAATGTAAATGTGAATTGGGCTGCCTGTGTAAACACGGCCTTAGAAGGCCAGATGGGCTCAGGGTTTATTGCACCAACTTTCAGGGATTAAACAGAAACACTTTCAAAGAGGAGGAACTAGACTTGAGTTCAAAATGAAAATAAAGACAGCTTCAGTTTTGTTTTACTTGTCACTTAAGCTTTGTGTGTTCAGAGTCCTAATGGCAGATGCTAACTTGGGCACAGACTGGTGCAAATATTGAGTAAGTAAGGTCACTTCTTCAGTAGATGGCACAGGAGGCTAGTGAGAGGAGGACGGCTCATAATAATGAAGTGGATGGAATTGTATCAATTACAATGAATCAATGTGTTTTGATGTCTGTGAAAGAACATCCAAAGTACCGTAACCTGATCTTTGCAAAACACATTGCAGAGGAGTACGACTAGGTTTTGACATTTCAGAGGTTCAATTGGAGGTGAGCGTGGACAACACCTGGCACAGAGAAAGCAATGCACTTTTCCAGCTCAAATTGTTCATTAGAGATTCAATATGCTCAATTGAATTAACTTTTCTCTGAATAATTTTAGCTGACTCTCACACTTCCCACCAAACTATAGCACTGTTTCACATTTACTGTGAAAACATCCACTTCCTGTAAGATATCTGCCAAAGAGATCAGGCCCAACAATGTGAGATTCAGATAAATAGCTGACTATTAGAGCTCATCTCCCAGCAGTGCTTGTGAGAGGCAATCTAATTGCTGTTCAAGAGAGATTCAAGGTGCTCTTATGCTGACATGATAAGAAACTTGTTCCCTGAAATCTGTCTGTCTTTACCATTTCCATTGACCATCGATACGTTCCCTGACCCTGGCTCCTGGCTCCTTGCCCTTAACCAGAAACATATATTTGTGCCCAACCAGATGGAGCGGACAACGGCTGTGCATCAGAACCAAACTACTAAGTGAAAATGTTTTTATTTTATTCCAAGTACTCTGTACATTTGTGTATTTTATATATAGTGTATGATTGTTTCTGTTATTGTCATATTGTCTTCCTCCCTCTCCATCTAACTAAATATTTGGACGACGCTGGGTGTGCAGAGCCTTGATGTGCTTATCTTTCCCCTCGCACGCCGCCCACCGTGTTTGGCTTATTATTTTCTCCCTCTGTGCACCTCGCCGCCTATTGTGGTGGCCGTTTCATTTCGATAAGGCATTGAAATATAGAGGGGAAATTTAAACCGCAAGCCCAGGCAGCAGCGCGGACATGCGGACCGCAGAGGGTAAATAGTTATTTCACCATTACGGATGGAGAGAGAACTGAACGGGTGGAAGGAGTTCTAAAAAATAAAAAATGAGAGAGAAAAAGCGAGGGATGAAAAATGGAGGGAGAGAGAAAGAGAGAGAGAATATGTTTGGCTTATCAGAGCTTGGCAGTTGGGCTTGTGCACACAAGGGATAACCCTGGCACTTTTTGTTCCTGACGTCCTGCTGGGATTTAGGTCGGCTGTCACGGGGTCAGGGGCGCGAGGCTTTTCCCTTAAGGCCATTTCCCCAAATCCCTAAAAAGAACACTCACAGAAAGATAGAGACAGTTCTAGAATCAGAAACCTGTTAAAAAAAGCAAAAAGAGCAAAACAAAATGTCAATTTGTGAGTTGGCGTAGCATATCTGTACTTATTTCCTTCTTGACTACACCTGGTACACCTGGTGTCAGGCCCCTACTTCATTTCTGTCACTGAGATATGCTGACAAAGATCATTGTGTTCAGCAGTGGGACTGACTCAAATATGAGGTGATGTCTCAAAAGTTCATGAACAATGTGTATTGCCCAATATTACATTGCCTCTGAACAAGTTAAGGATATTGTAGGGAGGATTGGAGGGATTTGTGAACCTACTACACCAAGAGGTTTGGAAGTCTTACAAGATCACCAAGTGTTGGTCCAATGCACGAGGTTTACCACCCTACCCCATCACCAAGAAAGTGTTCTCCAGTGTTTCTCTTAAAAGACAATCACACAACTCTTGCTGTGCCACCAATGGTAGGAAACGGTTTGTCAATCCCACTTCTGACACCAGTGTAGTGAATGTGGGAAGCAGTCAGTAGCAAGGCTTGAACCAGAGACCCTGACAAGGCAAACACACACTCTGTGTCACAACTACACTCTGTGTCATAAGGGAGGTCGTGCTTACATATGACAACTTCAATCTGACTCATTCAACAAGGTAAAACTATTTTTTTTACAACAAACGATTGTATAAAATTACTCATGTCCAGCAGACAATTCAACTTCAGTTGAACTTGATTATCACACCACTTGTGCTTTTAAAAGCTGAGCTAGAAAACCAGCTTGAACTCTCGTATATCTCCTATTGGAGACCATGAAAACTTCATTAGAAAACAAAGTTTTCTGGAAGGTGGCCTGGAGAGAGGAATATCGAAAAACTAAGCAAACACAAATTGCATTTCCTTCTCCCTGTCTGGCCTGGCACGACATGCCACCGAGGCAATTACAACTGCAGAACTGAGGCAATTACAACTGCAGAACTGAGGCAATTACAACTGCAGAACACTGTTTCAGTCTCTTAGCAGCTCAGCTGTTTTTTTGCCACTACCTCTTGAAACATACACAATGTCCTCAACAACAGTCTTTAGAGTGGCGGCATGCAGAGACATTTCCAGGTCTGATCTGTAAATAGGTTGACACACTTTGAATCCTTTCTCTCTACCTTGTTTCCTCTCTACCCCTCATGTCCTCCTCCTCCTCCTCTTCCATCTCCTCCTCCTCCTCTTGTTCAGGGGAGATCTGTGCATTTAAGATCCACGGGCAGGAGGCCCCGTTCGAGGCGGTGGTCCTGAACAGGACGTCAGGGGAAGGGGTCCTGAGGGCCAAGGGCCCGGTGGACTGTGAGACCCAGAAGGAGTACACCTTCATCATCCAGGCTTACGACTGTGGGGCGGAGGCCAGTGGAGCCAGCTGGAAGAAGTCACATAAGTAAGGAAGGGTGTGTCGGGTACGGGGGTTGGTGTGTGTGTGTGTTGGAGGGAATGTTGGGGGGTTGGTGTGTGTCGGGTACGGGGGTTGGTGTGTGTGTGTGTGTTGGAGGGAATGTTGGGGGTTGGTGTGTGTCGGGTACGGGGTTGGTGTGTGTGTGTGTTGGAGGGAATGTCGGGGGGTTGGTGTGTGTGTGTGTCGGGTACGGTGGTTGGTGTGTGTGTGTGTTGGGTACGGGGGTTGCTGTGTGTGTTGGAGGGAAGGTCGGAGGGTTTTGAGTGTGTGTTGGAGGTAATGTCGGAGGGTGTGTGTGTGTATGTGTGTTGGAGGTAATGTCGGAGGGTGTGTGTGTGTATGTGTGTTGGAGGGAATGTCGGAGGGTGTGTGTGTGCGCCTGTATCTTTGTGTAATATGTGTGTGTGAGATCGATTTTTGTAAAACATGATGCATTGCACAAGCAAACTGATATGTCCCTACATGCCCATGTCACGTGTACAGTATGTGGGTCCTACAGTTGTTCTCAAAACTATGGTCGTAGACAGTGACAGATCACATCCACTGTGCAATACCTAGTCACAGCTGAGACTTCCTCAATGTTCAGCTCGTGGGATGTTTTTAATTAATAAGGGCCTGAAGGATCCTTATGAGCCAGACAGTTGTGGACAACTGCAAATCAAGCCTTACATCCCTGCTCTGATGAAGTGCTATTGAAAGCTGTTGTCTAGGGCAACGACTAAGGCGGATACTGAGAGAGAGGGAGGGATTTCACAGCTTGGGCTTCTTTGATGAATGTCACTTAACATAGAGAGATGGTTGTGTGTGTGTGTGTGTGTGTGTGTGTGTGTGTGTGTGTGTGTGTGTGTGTGTGTGTGTGTGTGTGTGTGTGTGTGTGTGTGTGTGTGTGTGTGTGTGTGTGTGTGTGTGTGTGTGTGTGTGTGTGTGTGTGTGTGTGTGTGTGTGTGCGTGCATCACTGCAGGACATTCTAAGTAGGTCTCATTAAGTGAATGTCCTTAATTAGGAAGACATGCTACAGCAACAGACCCACCATCGCTTCTTGTCACACAAGGTCATTGTCAGGACTTTATTTAAATAATACTAAGATATTGAAAATATAACTTGTTATGTTTAGTGTTGTTTGGGGATTGTTTTACATAAATCAAAGAAGAGGCCCTGAACCAACCTAGATGTAGTGAGGACATCTCTCATTTGCTCCGGGGCCAAAAAATGGCATCACTACCAACCTAGATGTAGTGAGGACATCTCTCATTTGCTCCGGGGCCAAAAAATGGCATCACTACCAACCTAGATGTAGTGAGGACATCTCTCATTTGCTCCGGGGCCAAAAAATGGCATCACTACCAACCTAGATGTAGTGAGGACATCTCTCATTTGCTCCGGGGCCAAAAAATGGCATCACTACCAACCTAGATGTAGTGAGGACATCTCTCATTTGCTCCGGGGCCAAAAAATGGCATCACTACCAACCTAGATGTAGTGAGGATATCTCTCATTTGCTCCGGGGCCAAGAAATGGCATCACTACCAACCTTTTTTACAGTACAACTATCCGTGACAGGCAGGATTTGACTTTGTCTGGACTGCTCTCATGTTTCTCTCTCTCTCGTTCTCTCAGCTGGTAACGAGATTATGAGCGGATTTGTATTGTATGTTATGGTTTGTTGTTTCTGTTTTTGAGAGCTTAGTAGGGGTTTGAAGACGTTGTGTATTTTGTAATCATTAGTACTTATTTTGTCATGTTGGAAGAAAGAGTATCAAAGATATCGGTCTTACTGCCTCTTTCTCGCTCTCTCTCTCTCCAGGGCAGTGGTTCACATCCAGGTGGATGACGTAAATGAGTTCTCTCCTGTGTTCCGGGAGCCTATGTACCACGCTTCAGCAATGGAAGGGAAGATCTATGACAGCATCCTGCAGGTAGAGGCCTGGGACCAGGACTGTTCTCCGCAGTACAGCCAGATCTGCAACTATGACATCGTCACCTCCAACACGCCCTTTGCCATCGACCGCAACGGTCAGTGACATCTAATCCCCATCCCCTGACCGCACAACCTGCAGGTCAAAAGGCACAGTTATTACACATGGCCCATGCGGAAATTGAACCCACAAAGTTGCTGTTGCCAGAATTATTCTCCAACCCACTGAACTTAGTTAATTCTATTCAAAGTACATCTCTCATACCATTTGTCAGTGTGCTGTATACATGGACTCTTAAAATGCTTCCCCATTCATCCTCTGATCACAGTGCAGTGTTATACAGAGTGATCTGAAACTGGATCCAGCTCTGTGTGATCAGCGGGAAAACAAGGACGAGTGGAGCGGACAGGCCAAAATGACATCAGATACTCCACAGCTTGCCATCTCTGCTAGCCTCTCTCTCTTTTTCTTCCTTTCTTCCTTCCTCCCTCTCTCTTTCTCTCTCCATCCCCACCTCCTTTCATTTCTATCTCTCTGTTTGTTTCCCTCTCTCTCTTTCTTAATGACTTCCTCCCTGTCTGGTACCTCTGATGTCCACTGGCACGGCTCAGGCGCCTCTGTGACCCCCAGGGGACAGCAGGTTGGCACTTTCATGGCTCCCGCGCGCCATGCCAGCTCCACGGCTGCCAGTCGCCTTGCCTCCTATGGCCCTCCCAGGCTCTGCAGTGCGACTGGCACTTGTGGTGATCAAATAGAGCTGAGTGTAGTGATGCTTGGGGGCCACCAGAGTGTGTTTTTTACCGAGAGGGCTTCTGGCTCCATCATTAACTGTGGATCAGAGGCCTGAGTAAGTTATTAAATAAAACAGGCCCGTCTGCCCTCTGTAGCTCAGGGAGGGAAGGAGAGAGAGAGATGAGTGAGTGAGGAAGGGAGAGACTAACCACTGGAACACATGAACAGAGCACAACTCAGGATATAAAGAAGTACTTTTAATCATGTCTCTCCACCAGTTGGTAAATCTCCCATTACACTTTTTATAGAAATTTGTTCAATAACCCTGTTGGAGTAAAACAGTCTATCTAATCTAGTCTTGTTAGACATACACCTCAAAGAATGGTGAACTTGAGAATCGGGTCCTGGAGAGCTGTAGTGTGTGCTAGTTTTCACAGAGACTACACATTGGGACAGCAATGGGAGATGAGGCTGGGACCAGAGATCCATCGTGTAAATGGGTATACCCTGCCTGGGTCAGGTTCTATCCTGGTATTAGATGTGTCACAGTTGCATGTATTGCATTCAATCAAAGAAAAAACAATGCCATCTCTCCTCAGTTTCCTAAAGTGTAATTTAGGGTAGAATCCATACAACTCATTGTTGTCAATGGGAGATTTCCACAGAATAATGAGTTGTGCATGGATACAGTCCATTGAGACCAGTGTAACCACCACCACAGCCATTACGGTGGAACTACAGTACAGTGTTTCGTCTGAATAAAAGCCTCCTTTTGATTCACTGCATGACATGAATCAACACAATCAGAGCTAACAACATACCACTCCACTAACACTCCGACCCAGATTCACAGAAGGATGTGAGAGACTGAGATATTCTCCTTTTCCAGGGAACATCATGTTCGTAGTACCCATCTGGGAGTGGCACTGTCCAGGTTTGAGGGCTCACACTGCTCCTGACCTCTCCTCTCTTCTCCTCTCCTCTCCGCTGTCACCTTTACAGCATCAGGACCATAGAGATACAACTATAAAGAGGCTGAAATCATAAGTCCCCAAACCATAATTCCTCTCTAGTGCTCTATCTCTATGATCCAGACCCAGGCACACTCTCAGACAACCAAACTGACTTGAGGCTGCTAGCGTGTACACTGAAAATAGACCTAATTTAGGGAAGGTGGGAAAACCAAATTCAAACTCAGTTTGGACCCACCTATTCATTCCAGGGTTTTTCTTTATTTTGACTATTTTCTACATTGTAGAATAATAGTGAAGACATAAAAACTATGAAATAACAAACATGGATTCATGCAGTAACCAAAAAGGGTTAAACAAATCAAAATATATGTTATATATCAGATTCTTCAAAACAGCCAGCCTTTGCCTTGATGCACACTCTCTGCACAGTCTTGGCATTCTCTCAACCAGTTTCATGAGGTATTCACCGGGAATGCATTTCAATTAATAGGTGTGTCTTGTTAAAAGTTCATTTGTGGACATTTCTTTCCTTCTTAATGTGTTTGAGCCCATCAGTATTGTAACAAAGTTGGGGTGGTATACAGAAGATAGCCCTATTTGGTAAAATACCAAGTCCATATTATGGCAAGAACAGCTCAAATAAGAAAAGAGAAATGACAGTCCATCATTACTTTAACACATTAAGTTCAGTCAATCAGGAAAATTTCAAGAACTTTGAAAGTTTCTTCAAGAGCAGTCGCAAAAACCATCAAGCGCTATGATGAAGCTGGCTCTCATAAGGACCGCAACAGGAACAGAACACCCAGAGTAACCTCAACTGCAGAGGATAAGTTCATTAGAGTTACCAGCCTCAGAAATTGCAGCCCAAATAAATGCTTCACAGAGTTCAAGTAACAGACACATCTCAACATCAACTGTTCAGAGGAGACTGCATGAATCAGGCCTTCATGGTCGAATTGCTGCAAAGAAACCAATACTAAAAGACACCAATAAGAAGAAAAGACTTGCTTGGGCCAAGAAACTTGAGCAGTGAACATTAGACCAGTGGAAATCTGTTCTTTGGACTGATGAGTCCAAATTTCGTGTCTTTGTGAGGCACAGAGTAGGTGAACAGATTATCTCAGCATGTGTGGTTCCCACCGTGAAGCATGGAGGAGGAGGTGTGATGGTCTGGGGGTGCTTTGCTGGTGACACTGTCAGTGATTTATTTGTAATTCAAGGCACACTTAACCAGCATGGCTACCACAGCATTCTGCAGCAATACGCCATCCCATCTGGTTTGCACTTAGTGGGACTATAATTTGTTTTTCAACAGGACAATGACCCAACACACCTCCAGGCTGTGTAAGAGCTATTTGACCAAGAAAGAGAGTGATGGAGTGCTGCATCAGATGACCTGGCCTACACAATCACCTGACCTCAACCGACTTGAGATGGTTTGGGATGAGTTGGACCACAGAGTGAATTAAAAGCAGCCAACAAGTGCTCAGCATATGTGGGAACTCTTTCAAGACTGTTGGAAAAGCATTCCAGGTGAAGCTGGTTAAGAGAATGCCAAGAGTGTGCAAAGCTGTCATCAAGGCAAAGGGTGGCTACATTGAAGAATCTAAAATCTAAAATATATTTGGATTTGTTTAACACTTTTTTGGTTACTATATGATTCCATATTATAGTTTTGAGTATTTCATAGCTTTGATGTCTTTACGATTATTCTACAAAATAGTAAAATAAAGAAAAACCCTTGAATGAGTAGGTGTGTCCAAACTTTTGATACTGGTACTGTATATGGTACACTCAGAAAAAAGGAGCTATCTAGAACCTAAAATGGTTCTTCTGCTGTTCCCATAGGAGAACCCTTTGAAGAACCCTTTTAGGTTCCAAGTAGAACCATTCTGGTTCCAGATAGAACCCTTTTGGGTTCAATGTAGGACCGTTTCAACAGAGGGTTCTACATGGAACCAAAAAGTGTTCTCCCTGAACCAAAAGGGTTTTAGAGTCTGATGAGCCTTGATGGTAAAGATGGTAAAGGAACTCAGTAAAATTAATTGTAAAATATGTTTATTCTTTGACTCCAGAAATACAATCTTTGCAGAAGATATCAGTGACTATGAGTTTCTTGAGTGCATCCATGTTTACATTTTCCTTCTCTAGGCAACATCAGAAACACGGAGCGTCTGAGCTACGACAAGAAGCAGCGCTACAAGGTCATGGTGACCGCCTTCGATTGCGGCCAGAAGAGGGCGACGAAGAGTGTGGCGGTGCACATCGACGTCAAGCCTGTCTGCAAACCTGGCTGGCAAGGTGAGTCTAATCAAAGAAATACACACACTGCTTAGATCTGAGTTGCAGATCCCAAAAGATACTACTAACAGGTTGCTAATTATTTGATAAGTAGTGTGGGTTCCCACATGTTAGAGGAACACTGCATTTATATTTTATTTATTTAACTAGGCAAGTCCGTTAAGAACAAATTCTTATTTTACAATGACGGCCTACCCCGGCCAAACCCTCCCCTACCCGGGCGACGCTGGGCCAGTTGTGCGCTGCCCTATAGGACTCCTGATCACGGCCGGTTGTGATACAGCCCACTATCGAACCAGGGTCTGTAGTGACGCCTTTAGCACTAGGATGGAGTGCTTTAGACCGCTGCACCACTCGGGAGTATCTGGTGAAGAGCAGCAGAAGTCGATTGCTTCCACTCAGATTGAAGGACATTTTAAGGGTGTTATCTAATATTTTGCAGATGAACATACCAGACAGTCTACACAG
This sequence comes from Oncorhynchus gorbuscha, assembly GCF_021184085.1. Lineage (NCBI taxonomy): Eukaryota > Metazoa > Chordata > Actinopteri > Salmoniformes > Salmonidae > Oncorhynchus > Oncorhynchus gorbuscha. The sequence continues at coordinate 64,577,213 of NC_060180.1, forward strand.
CTGGTACACAAAGACCAAGGTCAGGCCACATGATTCTTGACCAACAAACCTTCCTTTACTTCTCGCAAAGTGGTTGCAGGCATGTCTCTTAGATTCTCTGCGGTCACATTGGACTGTTCTTTCCTCCATCTCCACCCATATGCCACAGCAGTCTGCTTTCAGGGAAAAAGGAGCTCTCATCATCCCCGTGGGGGCTTATAGCTACAATATCACACTCCTGGCTCTGGATCTTACAGTCCTCCTCGACTCGACTCTGTTTACCCGACCAATCCAGGTCAATGGCCCCTGTGGAGAAGGGAAGACGGGGATACAGCGGCATTCTAGACAGAGAGAAAGAGAGAGAGAAGAATAGATAGGGGAGAGAAGAAAGGAGAGGGGCTTTTAGCATATCCCGTTTTAGAATAAAGCCTTTTAGTGTCTTGGGAACTTGCCTGGATCTTGTCTCGGACTACTGTAGCATGTGCAGAGTGAAAGCCTTTATAAGAGGACAGGGTCCCCCACTGCTTCCCTGTCAGATGTCAGTAGGCCACGTCAGGAGAAGAAAGGTTGGGGAGACATGCGCCGGATATTTCACCTTAACCCAGTTGGAAGAAATCACTCCTTTCTTGAAAGGGCAAACAATGACAGAATGGCCACACCTCCACTGTTTGGTTAAAAGCTGAGGGATGGATGCAAGGAATGACCATTGATGATATAAAAATTATAGTTTTAACCATGTTTTAAGACTATACAGCGTTTGTTTAGAATTACAATTTTTACAAACAGTAGAGTAAAACAAGTGTATATTTTGGTTTCTGATTGACTAAGTTTTAGAGGCATTTATAAGTTATATTCTTGAAGAACCATTTGGGTATATACATTGAGTGTACAAAATATTAGGAACACCGTCCTTATATTGAGTTGTACCGCTCCTTTTCCCTCAGAACAGCCTCAATTCCTCTGGGCTCTACAAGGTGTTGAAAGTGTTCCACAGTGATGCTGGCCCATGTTGACTCCAATGCTTCCCACAGTCGTGTCAAGTTGCCTTGTTTTGTACACTCGGTGTATATATTTAGTGTAAAAGTCCAATAACTGGATGTAGCCATCGCAGATTGCATATTTAAAGACAGTGTGTGATTCCTCCTGCTGGAAATGTGTCCAGAGTTGTTCCATTGCCTGGGTGGAGGCTCACACAGTAGTGGGGGAAGGCTTAATACTAAAGGGCAACTCTCCATGAGACACTCCACTGTAAATGTCATCTTCAAATAAAGCTGTACATTTGTATCTACTAGTCCTCAATGCCATGGCAACGGTACATCCTGCAAAGTACAGTAGAGTGTCACATTCCCACCGTCTTTGCGTTTGAAAGGAGTCATCAGTCCTCCCCTCGGAGCAATAATAAATATGTTGTACTCAAACAAAAGCTCTCAAATGTCTAAAATTCCAGCCATAATCCACCATGGGCTAGCCGTTAACCTTACAAATATCAAATGAACTTAAATTGTATTTGTCACATGCGCTGAATACAACAGGTACACCTTACAGTGAAATGCTTACTTACAAGCCCTTAACCAGCAATGCAGTTCAAGAAATATAGTTAATAAAATATTGACTAAATAAACAATCTATTCAATCACAAGGTAACACAAGAAATGTACATAACAATAACGAGGCTCTATATACAGGGGGTACCGGTACAGAGTCAATGTACGGGGGTACAGGTTAATCAAGGTAATTTGTAAAGTGACTATGCATAGATAATAACCAGCGAGTAGCAACAGTGTAAAAATAAAAGGGATGGCCATTTGTAAATAGTCCATCTGTCCATTTGATTAGTTTAGTTGTTCAGCAATCTTGTGGTTTGGGGGTAGAAGTTGTTAAAGATATAGGTATTACATACTCGGTCAGGGAGAGGTTGAAAATGTCATTGAAGACACTTGACAGTTGGTCCACACATGCTTTGAGTACACGTCCTGGTAATCCTTCTGGCCCCGCGGCTTTGTGAATGTTGACCTGTTTAAAGGTCTTGCTCACATTGGCTACGGAGAGCGGGATTTATTATAAGCGTCCGGATTAGTGTCCCGCTCCTTGAAAGTGGAAGCTTTAGCCTTTAGCTCGATGCGGATGTTGTCTGTAAACCATGGCTTCTGGTTGTGAAATGTATGTACGGTCACCAAGGGGACGACGTCGTCAATGCATTTATTGATGAAGCCGGTGACTGAGGTGGTGTACTCCTCAATGCCATTGGATGAATCCCGGGAACATATTCCAGTCTGTGCTAGCAAATCTGTCCTTTAGCATAGCATCCAGGTCATCTGACCACTTCTGTATTGAGCAAGTCACTGGTACTTCCTGCTTTAGTTGTTACTTGTTAGCAGGAATCAGGAGGATAGAATTATGATCAGTTTTGCCAAATGGAGGGCGAGGGAGAGCTTTGTATGCATCTCTGTGTGTGGAGTAAAGGTGATCTAGAGATTTTTTTCCTCTGGTTGCACATTTAACATGCTGGTAGAAATTAGGTAAAACTGATTTGTTTGAGTGCGGTCTTAGTGTGGTGGTAAATTGACGGCTACGAATAATATAGATGAAAACTATATTGGTAGATATGGAGGTCTACAGCTCATCATGTGGTATTCTACCTCAGGCGAGCAATACCTATATAATCATTAAAATAAGATGAAATGAGGCATTAACATTTTATGGCTATATACTTCATAAAGTAATTTATTTGACCTTAATAAAGGCGCACATGAAATGAGTATGATTTGTGTAATTGAATAGAGAGCATATTGATATCATAGCACTACTTGAAATTGGTGCCTGCAAGATTTCTATGGCCTTCGAGACAATGCTGTTAGTATATTTTCATTACCAGGTGAGATAGATATTGTTTTGTTCTCACAAGAGGCAATTAAAACATGAGTATAACTCCCAATTAGAATCACAGGTGAAATAGAGAAATTTCTGCACCATTTCTTTTGCCAGCCATCTACCAACGCAGGTTGGCATTTATTGTAATGAATTTTGCCCTGGAGGTAGCTCTGCAGAGTGGTCATTTGCTGGCACAGGGCAAGATTCATGACAATAAACCTGCTCCAACAACATCCTCTCTCTGTCTGCCTCTCCCTGGTCATTATTTTCTCTGAATGTTTGACCTTGAATATATCAAGGAACAGACTCGACAGCTGTCAACTCTCTGCTCCACACACAGTAATAAAATGGTCATTACTGCTTCCTTGACTATAAAGAAGACCGGGTGCGGCGCACAGAAACATATGGAGGGTAATCGAAATATAAACCGGGTGACAAAGATGACAGACTAGTTTGGGGTGGGTAGGGGTGGGTAGGTCTTTCCGCAATGGAGCTGTCATGTTCTTTAAGCATGTAATTCTACTCTCGCGTACTCTGTCTAACACCATCGCTCTCGTTCTCTCTCTCACACTACATCTACCTTCTCTCTATCTGCCATCTTTCTGGTCATATGCCACCTATCATGGTTCATCTTTACAGCCGCCCATCCCATTCTCTCGCCATTTTCTGGTAATCTGGTATCACTTTGTTCTGGTAGAGAACCATCAATGTCACTCTAGACTTCTGATGAGATTACCTCAGCACTTCAAATGTATTCTTATTTTATTCCACTTCCACACTCCTTTTCTATTCTACTGTTCGACTTCATTTCAGATTCTATTCCCCCCAATTCCTACTTCGATTCTGCGATTCTTCTGGCCCAATCAGCAGAGGCGATTTGACTCTCATATTGCCTGTGGTGGTGAAAAGGCCTGCTGTGGAGTCCCTGCTGGGGACTCCCTGCCTGGTCTACACATCCCTTTGATAAAGACACACTCTGAAGTAGAATATCTTACCTGGAGTGAGCTGAGCTTGGTCTACCAATCAATAATATATTTTGAGAGATGCCTGTAATTATGCATGTTGTTTGTGACATTGGGCAGTGATTCATGTCAAATGAATCCCTTTGTGGTGATATGTTAGCGTGTTCGTTAGCATTGATAGCAACATTTGTCATTGTAGCATTGTAATTTTAGCTACATGACACTGAGTAGTCTAACACCTGAATTCAATTTAAGCTCAGACAGGACATCCTTTCATTCTTTCCGTCTCAGGTAAGGGTTATTGGTTTGATTTGGAAGGCCTTCCGAGCTAGCAATGAGGAATTGGCCCAGAAGTGGCCCTCTTACGGGGGGCTGGAACTGATTGAATTTGCCCGGAATCGGGTTTTGGACTCGGCCCGGAATCAAAATGAAGGACTGCCCAGAATCGGCCAAAGTACATCGGGCCGTTTCCGTCTACCGGAATTCAGCTGACTTTTCTGGGTATCGTACCAGAATCCCCCCAGGAGCAAGCCCGATGCAAATGTAAATAAATGTCTACAAAATTACCTGATTTAGTCATTTTTACTATTATACATTTTATACATGCAAATTCTACCCACCCACAAAAAAACAGTTTGTGTCAGAGAAAACATCATACATCTACCTGGTGATCATGTCAGCGTGCATGCGCCTGGCCCACCACAGGAGTCGCTACATGATGGGACAAGGACATCCCGGCCGGCCAAACCCTCCCCTAACTCGGACAACGCTGGGCCAATTGTGCGTCGCCTCATAGGTCTCCCAGTCGTGGCCGGCACGTGTCTTGAACCAGCATCTGTAGCAACGCTGTTTGCACTGCAATGCAGTCTCTTAGACCGCTGCGCCACTCGGGATACTCCATGCACGGGAGACTCCATGCACGGGAGACTCCATGCACGGGAGACTCCAAGTTTTTAATGCTCATCAGATTCACAAAGTATCAAAATACTAAAATACTACACAGGACTCTTAAAGAATTTCATTTAAATGTTAATTGCTTTTTTTTATCACAGAAACAATGAGAAAGTATGGAAAAATAAATAATGAAATGTTAATTATATAAAGTAGCCCGTGTAATCATCAGCCCCAATCGGCCCGAGATCCAAGTAATATATTTGGGACAGATAACTCACACCGGAATTGGCTCGAGCTCAATCCCTGCATCCTAGCCATAAGTAATACTGCTGAAGGCGGCACTGAATCGGGCCACATGTCGGCTGAGTCTGACTCTCAGACGACTTTCAGCCGGAATCAGCCGGAATCGGCCCAGATCCACTATGCTAGCTGGGATGATAGCAGGTCCCTGTCATGCGTGTCGCCAAAACAGCTGTGTGACATGGATTAGAAAGCACGGTTGGTTAGCGTAGCATAGCCTCCTGTATCAGAACCTCACTTCTTCCTAAGCTCCTTGGTGTGTGAAGTCACCTTTCAGCTTTAGTGAGGTGTGCTCCGTGATGCCTTCAATTCAGAGGCATTCAGTGGAACCCTTTGCCTCTGTAGTATTGTCGCTGTGGTTGAGCTAGCCTAGCGAAGGATACGACTGACCTTCATGCAAAGTGAATACTAAACCAGAATGGTATATAACAATATATGCCATTCAGCAGACACCTTTATCCAAAGCAACGTACAGTCATGCTGGCATACAATTTACATAAGGGTGGCCACGGGAATCAAACCCACAACCCTGGAGGAGCAAACAGCCATACAGGACCAAAGAAAATGGCAAATAATATAACAGTAGGAGAGACTGAATTGGTCAGTGGCTGAATACATGTATCATTTCTAGGTGATTTATTTAATTTTGTTGTTTTGTTTTAGAAGGAATAAGAACATTTATATTTTGAAAAAAGCAAAATGATGATAAAAGAGTTCAGTGTATTGTTGTGCAATCAAGCTAGCCTTGGGATCTGAATTAGCCTTCCAGTTAATTGTTGTGCAATCAAGCTAGCCTTGGGATCTGAATTAGCCTTCCAGTTAATTGTTGTGCAATCAAGCTAGCCTTGGGATCTGAATTAGCCTTCCAGTTAATTGTTGTGTAATCAAGCTAGCCTTGGGATCTGAATTAGCCTTCCAGTTAATTGTTGTGTAATCAAGCTAGCCTTGGGATCTGAATTAGCCTTCCAGTTAATTGTTGTGCAATCAAGCTAGCCTTGGGATCAGAATTAGCCTTCCAGTTAATTGTTGTGCAATTAAGCTAGCCTTGGGATCTGAATTAGCCTTCCAGTTAATTGTTGTGTAATCAAGCTAGCCTTGGGATCTGAATTAGCCTTCCAGTTAATTGTTGTGTAATCAAGCTAGCCTTGGGATCTGAATTAGCCTTCCAGTTATTTGTTGTGTAATCAAGCTAGCCTTGGGATCTGAATTAGCCTTCCAGTTAATTGTTGTGCAATCAAGCTAGCCTTGGAATCTGAATTAGCCTTCCAGTTAATTGTTGTGTAATCAAGCTAGCCTTGGGATCTGAATTAGCCTTCCAGTTATTTGTTGTGTAATCAAGCTAGCCTTGGGATCTGAATTAGCCTTCCAGTTATTTGTTGTGTAATCAAGCTAGCCTTGGGATCTGAATTAGCCTTCCAGTTATTTGTTGTGTAATCAAGCTAGCCTTGGGATCTGAATTAGCCTTCCAGTTATTTGTTGTGTAATCAAGCTAGCCTTGGGATCTGAATTAGCCTTCCAGTTATTTGTTGTGTAATCAAGCTAGCCTTGGGATCTGAATTAGCCTTCCAGTTAATTGTTGTGTAATCAAGCTAGCCTTGGGATCTGAATTAGCCTTCCAGTTAATTGTTGTGTAATCAAGCTAGCCTTGGGATCTGAATTAGCCTTCCAGTTATTTGTTGTGTAATCAAGCTAGCCTTGGGATCTGAATTAGCCTTCCAGTTATTTGTTGTGTAATCAAGCTAGCCTTGGAATCTGAATTAGCCTTCCAGTTAATTGTTGTGTAATCAAGCTAGCCTTGGGATCTGAATTAGCCTTCCAGTTAATTGTTGTGCAATCAAGCTAGCCTTGGGATCTGAATTAGCCTTCCAGTTAATTGTTGTGCAATCAAGCTAGCCTTGGGATCTGAATTAGCCTTCCAGTTAATTGTTGTGTAATCAAGCTAGCCTTGGGATCTGAATTAGCCTTCCAGTTAATTGTTGTGTAATCAAGCTAGCCTTGGGATCTGAATTAGCCTTCCAGTTAATTGTTGTGCAATCAAGCTAGCCTTGGGATCTGAATTAGCCTTCCAGTTAATTGTTGTGCAATCAAGCTAGCCTTGGGATCTGAATTAGCCTTCCAGTTAATTGTTGTGTAATCAAGCTAGCCTTGGGATCTGAATTAGCCTTCCAGTTATTTGTTGTGTAATCAAGCTAGCCTTGGGATCTGAATTAGCCTTCCAGTTAATTGTTGTGCAATCAAGCTAGCCTTGGAATCTGAATTAGCCTTCCAGTTAATTGTTGTGTAATCAAGCTAGCCTTGGGATCTGAATTAGCCTTCCAGTTATTTGTTGTGTAATCAAGCTAGCCTTGGGATCTGAATTAGCCTTCCAGTTATTTGTTGTGTAATCAAGCTAGCCTTGGGATCTGAATTAGCCTTCCAGTTATTTGTTGTGTAATCAAGCTAGCCTTGGGATCTGAATTAGCCTTCCAGTTATTTGTTGTGTAATCAAGCTAGCCTTGGGATCTGAATTAGCCTTCCAGTTATTTGTTGTGTAATCAAGCTAGCCTTGGGATCTGAATTAGCCTTCCAGTTATTTGTTGTGTAATCAAGCTAGCCTTGGAATCTGAATTAGCCTTCCAGTCAATTGTTGTGTAATCAAGCTAGCCTTGGAATCTGAATTAGCCTTCCAGTTAATTGTTGTGTAATCAAGCTAGCCTTGGGATCTGAATTAGCCTTCCAGTTATTTGTTGTGTAATCAAGCTAGCCTTGGGATCTGAATTAGCCTTCCAGTTATTTGTTGTGTAATCAAGCTAGCCTTGGAATCTGAATTAGCCTTCCAGTTAATTGTTGTGTAATCAAGCTAGCCTTGGGATCTGAATTAGCCTTCCAGTTAATTGTTGTGTAATCAAGCTAGCCTTGGGATCTGAATTAGCCTTCCAGTTATTTGTTGTGCAATCAAGCTAGCCTTGGGATCTGAATTAGCCTTCCAGTTAATTGTTGTGTAATCAAGCTAGCCTTGGGATCTGAATTAGCCTTCCAGTTAATTGTTGTGTAATCAAGCTAGCCTTGGGATCTGAATTAGCCTTCCAGTTAATTGTTGTGCAATCAAGCTAGCCTTGGGATCTGAATTAGCCTTCCAGTTATTTGTTGTGCAATCAAGCTAGCCTTGGGATCTGAATTAGCCTTCCAGTTAATTGTTGTGTAATCAAGCTAGCCTTGGGATCTGAATTAGCCTTCCAGTTAATTGTTGTGTAATCAAGCTAGCCTTGGGATCTGAATTAGCCTTCCAGTTAATTGTTGTGTAATCAAGCTAGCCTTGGGATCTGAATTAGCCTTCCAGTTAATTGGACAAATTCATTTTCTATTGGAATAATAAACTACAATAATATTCTACTTTCTTTCTCCCAGGCTGGAACAAACAAGTGGACTACGAGCCCGGGACAGGAAGTAAGCAGCTGTTTCCCAAGATGCACCTGGAGACTTGTGATGGCCCATTGTCAGCGGTGAGAGCCATGGTGGAGCTGCAGACCAGCCACATTGGGAAGGGCTGCGACCGAGAGACCTACTCCGAGAAGTCCATGCAGAAACTCTGTGGTAAGCCAATTAATAAGGAAAGAGAGGACAAAAGAAAACAATAAAATGTACCTATAACATTTCAACCTGTGTGCGGTTACATAATGTGACATTCAGAATTACACTTGTGACTGGTGAAGTCATACAGACAATCGTGTCCCATTAGTTGTCTCCGATTATTTACTCTAATTTCACATTTTCTGCCTCATTAATTACCACCAATATCTAACTGTCAAATTATAAACAAGTAGGGGTATTTAAATGTAATTTGTAACACATAGGAAAGTGTATATTAAATCAACCTTATGAATCACTTTTATTAATAAGTGAACATGTTCATTGTGAAGAGTTGAACATGTGAAATGTCTCAGATTTGTATTATATTTCTTCCTTGGATTTATTTTCCTGTTGTGTAAAACTGAAGCGTGGTATGGTTGATTTGAACAATTCATTATGCAGCAATAACAGTTCATTGTTGGACTCTAGTCTAAGTCTTTAAGTGTTTGTGTAACGATGGCTACACAGGCATACTTAATTTCCTCATATACTCATTTAGATTTCCATACTTTAATATGCAAAGTGATGTCCATACTACTTTAATATGCAAAGTGGTTTCCATACTTCTTTAGTATGCAAAGTGATTTCCATACTTCTTTAGTATGCAAAGTGATTTCCATACTTATTTAGTATGCAAAGTTTGCAAGCCAGGAACTTTTCCAAACCTCAATAATCATTATCTAATATGCAATAAAACACATTGTAAAAAAATGTATTAGTCACACTTTATTTGGATTTCCCATCTGCAGATGCTCTACACATGTTAATGCTGGCAAAAAACTATCTGTTGACAAGAAACTGCTTACTAAGGTTACGGTTAGGGTTAAGGTTAGGTTTAGAATAAGAGTTAGAGTATGGGTTAGGTTTAGAATAAGAGTTAGAGTAAGGGTTAGGGTTAGGTTTAGAATAAGAGTGAGAGTAAGGGTTAAGGTTACGGTTAGGGTTAAGGTTAGGGTTAGGTTTAGAATAAGAGTTAGAGTATGGGTTAAGGTTACGGTTAGGGTTAAGGTTAGGTTTAGAATAAGAGTAAGAGTAAGGGTTAGGGTTAGGTTTAGAATAAGAGTTAGAGTAAGGGTTAAGGTTACGGTTAGGGTTAAGGTTAGGGTTAGGTTTAGAATAAGAGTTAGAGTATGGGTTAGGTTTAGAATAAGAGTTAGAGTAAGGGTTAAGGTTAGGTTTAGAATAAGAGTTAGAGTATGGGTTAGGTTTAGAATAAGAGTTAGAGTAAGGGTTAAGGTTAGGTTTAGAATAAGAGTTAGAGTATGGGTTAGGTTTAGAATAAGAGTTAGAGTAAGAGTAAGGGTTAGGGTTAGGTTTAGAATAAGAGTTAGAGTAAGAGTAAGAGTAAGGGTTAGGGTTAGGTTTAGAATAAGAGTTAGAGTAAGAGTAAGGGTTAGGGTTAGGTTTAGAATAAGAGTTAGAGTAAGGGTTAAGGTTAGGGTTAGGTTTAGAATAAGAGTTAGAGTAAGGGTTAAGGTTACAGTTAGGGTTAAGGTCAGGGTTAGGTTTAGAATAAGAGTTAGAGTAAGAGTAAGGGTTAGGGTTAGGTTTAGAATAAGAGTTAGAGTATGGGTTAGGTTTAGAATAAGAGTTAGAGTAAGGGTTAAGGTTACGGTTAGGGTTAAGGTTAGGGTTAGGTTTAGAATAAGAGTTAGAGTAAGAGTAAGGGTTAGGGTTAGGTTTAGAATAAGAGTTAGAGTATGGGTTAGGTTTAGAATAAGAGTTAGAGTATGGGTTAGGTTTAGAATAAGAGTTAGAGTAAGGGTTAAGGTTAGGTTTAGAATAAGAGTTAGAGTATGGGTTAGGTTTAGAATAAGAGTTAGAGTAAGAGTAAGGGTTAGGGTTAGGTTTAGAATAAGAGTTAGAGTAAGAGTAAGAGTAAGGGTTAGGGTTAGGTTTAGAATAAGAGTTACAGAGTAAGAGTAAGGGTTAGGGTTAGGTTTAGAATAAGAGTTAGAGTAAGGGTTAAGGTTACGGTTAGGTTTTAAGAGTTAGTAAGGGTTAGGGTTAGGTTTAGAATAAGAGTTAGAGTAAGTTAAGTTAGGGTTAGGGTTAGGGTTAGGTTTAGAATAAGAGTTAGAGTAAGAGTAAGGGTTAGGGTTAGGTTTAGAATAAGAGTTAGAGTAAGAGTAGGGTTAGGGTTAGGTTTAGAATAAGAGTTAGAGTAAGGGTTAGGGGGTTAGGTTTAGAATAAGAGTTAGTTTAGAATAAGGGTTAAGGTTAGGGGGTTTAGTTAGGTTTAGAATAAGAGTTAGAGAATAAGAGTAAGGGTTAGGGTTAGGTTTAGAATAAGAGTTAGAGTAAGAGTAAGAGTAAGGGTTAGGGTTAGGTTTAGAATAAGAGTTAGAGTAAAGGTTAAGATTAGGGTTAGGTTTAGAATAAGAGTTAGAGTAAGAGTAAGGGTTAGGGTTAGGTTTAGAATAAGAGTTAGAGTAAGAGTAAGAGTAAGGGTTAGGGTTAGGTTTAGAATAAGAGTTAGAGTAAGGGTTAAGGTTAGGGTTAGGTTTAGGATAAGAGTTAGAGTAAGAGTAAGGGTTAGGGTTAGGTTTAGAATAAGAGTTAGAGTAAGGGTTAAGGTTAGGGTTAGGTTTAGAATAAGAGTTAGAGTAAGAGTAAGGGTTAGGTTTAGAATAAGAGTTAGAGTTAGGGTTAGGGTTAGGTTTAGAATAAGGTTAGAGTAAGCGTTAAGGTTAGAGTAAGAATGAGGGTTAGGTTTAGAATAAGAGTTAGAGTTAGAGTAAGGGTTAGGATTGTTAGTTGGACTATCCAAATAAAGTATTACCTTTTTTTCCGAGCAACATTGCTTTCTGTGAGAGTACAGATATCGGTACACATACTGTAAATAGAGTACACAGATATTGCTCAAGAGGGCCACCATATTATCTTTAGAGCCACTTAAAGGTAAACAAACAACATCCTATGGCCCATTGTTTAAAAAATAAATCAACTTTATTTCCTAAGCAGAGAAAGGTTGAAAGTGTGATGTATTCATAGTTCCCATGGCCAGAAGTGGGCTGGTCGAAACAGATGAAAAGAGAGAGGGGTCGTGGATTTGACAAGCCCTCTGAAAACTGTACATAGTGAGAATATGAGACTGAATCTCATCAACTTCTCACGATCACAGTGAAAGTCCTGAGAGAGTTAAGAGGCCTGGGTGTGTATTTATGCTGGCCTATCAATTGACAGACATGAATGTTATATAGCTTAAAAGAACCAGCTTGCTTCTTCTGAAGGGTGGGCAGGGCGGGAATTTGGTGGTGAGAACCAAGGGTCCTAACAAACTGGGTCATTCACCACTCATCAGCTTCAGACAGTCACCCCTTGTGTGACATGGAGAGGGTGATGCTGTCAAATACCTTAACCTTATAAAACTGTTCAGTTCACAACAGTTCCACATCCTATTTCTGTACTGTTGCATTCTAAACACCCTGCATGGACATCGTAGGATTAGAGGGTTTTAGATAACTTCCAATTCAAACGTTAGAAATACTGTGTCAGTAAATGTGTACAGTACATCCACTGTATATCAACCATATTCACACTATACATTTCTATATCTGTTCAATCTCTAATAGCTCTATGCTCACTCTACCTACTTGTATGTAAACTTTGTTTAAACTCTGTTGTCTGTATTTTGTCTTTCACTAGCAGCACCATATCACCAAGTAAAGTTCTGAGTATGTGTAAATGTACTTGGTGAATCAAGGTGATTTTGAATCTGACCAGTCTCCTTTTAACCTGGTGCCACTTCTCGTGTGTGAGGATGTCACCGACTGATTATACTCGTTTTCAATTCCTCCTCTAGGTGCGGCGTCCGGCAGCACGGACCTCCTCCCCGCCCCCAGCATCTCCACCAATTGGACGGCTTCACTGCTGACGGACAGCGGGCGGGACAGTGACCTCATCTTCAACTTCGACGGGAGGCAGGCGGCCAACGTGCCAGAGCAGGTGGTTCCACAGAACCTGACTGACCAGTTCACCATCGCCACGTGGATGAAACACGGGCCCAGCCCCGGTCTGAGGGCCGAGAAAGAGACCCTGCTCTGCAACTCCGACAAGACCGGTGAGAACAGGAAGGGGTTGAGTTGGGAGATTTGGTCCATCCTAGGTCATTGTTCATGAAATCAGGATTTTATGGTGGTGGAGGTGGTGAGACTTTTTGTTTCCTGTCACGTGATTTTTTAGAGAAGGTCAATGTCATTTTTACAGCTACCATTTATGGTTTAGAAACCCAAAAAACGAACCAAAGACCTTTAGCTACTATTTAATATGATGATTTCAAAAGGTGCGTTGTAGCACAGTAGCAAATGCCGTCCAACGTCAGGACAGTTAGTGTCCAATGTGGGAGACAGGAACATTTGGTGCCAAATCTGGAGTAGTGATGGCGTAGTTACATACAGTGCTTTTAGAAAGTATTCACATACTTTTTGGGGGTTGATGGTGGTCGTCACATAGATGCACAGATTGTTTTGTCGTCTGTCGACCACTTCTAGTTACAGAGTTAGATTGAGTGAAGCTGTGAGGGTTTGGCTGGAGACAGGCAGCCTGACAGGCTCTTATTGATCCCATCGATCACTCCGCTCACACTGAGAGAAAAGGAGGGTCCATCAATACGCACGGCCAAAAGAGCCCTGTGTCAGCCCAGCAGCTCCCAGGAAAGGCACGGAGGAGGGGGGGGTTATGATGCCACAATGGCACAGGGAGCATGTGACATTTATTGAGCTGCCTCGTGAAGGTGGCAGGATTTATTTCAAAATGGCACATGTCAATAGCACTTACAGGACATACCACATTAACAAGCCCCTTTGCCCATAATGACAGACATCCTTTTAGATAGAGCGCTGCTTTAGGAGAGCATTTGTAGAATATCATTTATTTTCACTCTTAACTGGAATATAGCTTTTTGATAAGGTCCATTATATAATATAGTCGGATAAGTTCCATTATATAATATAGTCGGATAAGGTCCATTATATAATATAGTCGGATAAGGTCCATTATATAATACAGTCGGATAAGGTCCATTATATAATATAGTCGGATAAGGTCCATTATATAATATAGTCGGATAAGGTCCATTATATAATATAGTCGGATAAGGTCCATTATATAATATAGTCGGATAAGGTCCATTATATAATATAGTCGGATAAGGTCCATTATATAATATAGTCGGATAAGTTCCATTATATAATATAGTCGGATAAGTTCCATTATATAATATAGTCGGATAAGTTCCATTATATAATATAGTCGGATAAGTTCCATTATATAATATAGTCGGATAAAGTCCATTATATAATATAGTCGGATAAGTTCCATTATATAATATAGTCGGATAAGTTCCATTATATAATATAGTCGGATAAGTTCCTTTATATAATATAGTCGGATAAGTTCCATTATATAATATAGTCAGATAAGTTCCATTATATAATATAGTCGGATAAGTTCCATTATATAATATAGTCGGATAAGTTCCATTATATAATATAGTCGGATAAGTTCCATTATATAATATAGTCGGATAAGTTCCTTTATATGATATAGTCGGATAAGTTCCATTATATGATATAGTCGGATAAGTTCCATTATATAATATAGTCGGATAAGTTCCTTTATATGATATAGTCGGATAAGTTCCATTATATGATATAGTCGGATAAGTCCCATTATATGATATAGTCGGATAAGTTCCATTATATGATATAGTCGGATAAGTTCCATTATATAATATAGTCGGATAAGTTCCATTATATGATATAGTCGGATAAGTTCCATTATATAATATAGTCGGATAAGTTCCATTATATGATATAGTCGGATAAGTTCCATTATATAATATAGTCGGATAAGTTCCATTATATGATATAGTCGGATAAGTTCCATTATATGATATAGTCGGACAAGGTCCATTATATAATATAGTCGGACAAGTTCCATTATATAATATAGTCGGATAAGTTCCATTATATGATATAGTCGGATAAGTTCCATTATATAATATAGTCGGATAAGGTCCATTATATAATATAGTCGGATAAGTTCCATTATATAATATAGTCGGATAAGTTCCATTATATAATATAGTCGGATAAGTTCCTTTATATAATATAGTCGGATAAGTTCCATTATATGATATAGTCGGATAAGTTCCATTATATGATATAGTCGGATAAGTTCCATTATATAATATAGTCGGATAAGTTCCATTATATGATATAGTCGGATAAGTTCCATTATATAATATAGTCGGACAAGGTCCATTATATAATATAGTCGGATAAGGTTCATTATATAACATAGTTGGATAAGGTCCAATAAAATTCTAGTTTCATACAGTAGAAGTAAAGTATCTATGTTTTTCCGTATCCGTGTGCAGAGATGAACCGGCACCACTACTCCCTGTACGTCCACAACTGCCGTCTGGTGTTCCTACTCAGGAGAGACTTCACCCAGGTCGACACCTTCCGCCCCGCAGAGTTCCACTGGAAACTGGAGCAGGTGAGCTGAACTTTGACCCAGTAGTCAAATCATGATGATGGGAACCTCCACTGGGCCTATGTTCCAATATCCATACTAGGACACCACTTAGAATACATGCCTTTTATAATGGTAGGGGCTAAGGGAGTGGGAATTGTGTTTTTGACTTTCTCAAATTAGTAAACAGTCAATATGTTACCCATTGGACAATGCTGCTTTGCTAAATTAACTTGAGGTGGGTAAGGCTTAAATGTTAGCAGCTACTGTTGTGTTGCTTTGGAAGTCTTGTGTTGGTAAATGACTATTCCTGTCATGTCTGTCTCACTGAGTTTTTCCTCAGGTAGACAAACAGCAGTAGAGCAGTAGGTTTTGTTTGCGAGACATCTTTCGTTGTTTGTAGGTACTGTGTTATAATACCACCTCTCATCTCCCACAACGGTTACCTCTGTGTGTGTGGGTCTGCCTGAGGGACTTGGTTTGTGACGTTTTTCTCCAGGTGAAGGACTATCATTACTGCTGCAGTAAGAGATCATTGCTGTGGAGAAGTGTTCGTCCTGATTGCCTCTACTCCTCTCCCCGCAGCAGGAGATAAGAGGATAGGATATAGCACACACGAGTAATAGCTCACCTAGTCTTTCTTCTGTGTTTATGTTTCAGAAAGTTGATGAACTAAATTACTGAGGAAGTCATTATTTCAGTTCAACACATCATATACTGTATGTGTAAAAAATGACAAAATGACAAAGAACTAGCGGGGTCTTTGATATAGAAAACCAGGTGTCATTTTCTTCAAAAGGAATATAAATGAATAAAGACCAAGTACGTGGCTGTGTTGCTAAGAAACTTACGGTAGGATAATTGACTTCAGTCAGTCATGATAAAAATGAGACAGGCAAAATGACTGTAATAGTCGTTTTTGTTCATTTATTCATAATCAAGTAGAGTGCTTTTAAGTCCCTGAAGCACAAAGAGAGTCAATGTGGTGGTGCACATTTGCTCTCAGTGTACTCTCACAATATATAGGTTGCGGCCCAATAAGCTGTCCTTCCTGTGCACGCGTTCACTACTCCCCACACATGTAAAAGTATGGTATTGGTGTAGACTCAGGCTTGAGGGAGTTTCCATATATCAGTAATTTCCTTTCAAATCAATGAAGGGAAGTGAACACACTTTTGGAGAAAATAGAGAATATTGGGACGCAACCATAACTTTCTACTCCTTTATATAGACCTATATTTAAAATGTGTAACAATGTAAACTGTTTAATTCCATGACTATACAATGACAAAACAATGAAGTGACTAATGTCACAACGTGAGCATACAGTAGTGTCATTGCGGTGTTACTACACAACTATAAAACCAACTGTAACAAAGCAACAGCTTACTAGAATATCAGGCTGGTCTAACAAGTATGGATCCTCTCGGTTTATAATGCCCAGGAGCAATTGAGTTGTTTGCTGTAGGTCAAAGGAGGAAAAGTCATTTTTTCTCCAAGCCAATGATATTTTCTCCTAAGAGGCTGCTATGACTAAGAGAAGGGATTGCAGGAAACAGATTCAGCTGCTTCGGTAAACAACCTCTCAAGTCAATACAAAGACTCCACAAAACATCTGCCAGGCAAACATGAGACAGGCTGGGGGAGCATAGGGAGGAGGCTACGTGCTACATCACTACGCTAACTCATCACCCTAAATTTAAAAGAGGACATTGGATGCTAACATTAGCTCTTGGTTTTAGAGGTTTTGAAAATGGAGCGACCACTTTCGACACTTTCTGGGCTTGTGTGTTTTATCTTAACGATCCAACACTTTGTATTATCTCTGTGCTTTGTCTGACATGTAGGTGTGTGTGTGTGTGTGTGTGTGTGTGTGTGTGTGTGTGTGTGTGTGTGTGTGTGTGTGTGTGTGTGTGTGTGTGTGTGTGTGTGTGTGTGTGTGTGTGTGTGTGTGTGTGTGTGTGTGTGTGTGTGTGTGTGTGTGTGTGTGTGTGTGTGTGTGTGTGTGTGTGTGTTTCCTTTGATATCTGTCTTTCTTGTTGCTGACAGTTAATACAATATTGAGTCCTTGATTATATGGTACACAGTATAGTGCTGTGTCACCACGGGAACAGAAGTCTACAATTCCCTTTCTTCTCTCCAAAATGGCCAACAGGATGTGGAAGTCATTTTGAACGTGTTTATTAGGTCCCATAGTTGAGTGGTTTGTAATGTAATACGGTACAGTTGTAATGCAGTACTGTCATGCAGTCTAATTGTGAGGACAGACGCCGGGAGACGAGAATAAAGTACAGGGAGTGAATATTTAAAAAATAACCCACACGAAACAAAACACGGACAGCGGAAACATAACGACATTAATGCTGACACGAGGATGAAACTGAGGAATATAGGGGATGCGTGTAACGATAGTGACAGGTGTGCGTAATGATGGACTGCCTGGCGCCTGGGAGCTCCAGAGAAGGGGATCGGGAGCAGGCGTGACACTAATGGGTACACCATAGGTCGAGTTCACAATTCACACAGAGCCATAACTTTGAATGTGACTGTGATGCAGACTATTGTATGAGAGCGGAGCAGACTACTGTATCAGTTCAGACCATAGTATGAGTGGCAAGGCCATGTCTATGACAGACTGACAGCAGGCCAGTATTCCACAAAGTGACAGGCTCTACTTACTGGTTGAAGGGGGCAGGCTGCTGCAGTTTGTGAGGTGTCACAATGACAGTGTGTGTGTGTGTGTGTGTGTGTGTGTGTGTGTGTGTGTGTGTGTGTGTGTGTGTGTGTGTGTGTGTGTGTGTGTGTGTGTGTGTGTGTGTGTGTGTGTGTGTGTGTGTGTGTGTGTGTGTGTGTGTGTGTGTGTGTGTGTGTGTGTGTGTGTGTGTGTGTGTGTTTACACGTATGTGCATATGTATACATGTGTGTTTGTTAGCCAATCAGCCCAGTCAGCTCCCATTAGGTCTAAGGTATTGGGTTTTGAGTGTGTATGACACCCTTGCACTGATTAAGATCACTATTGGTCAACCACACTTAAGTGCCTTCCTCAAGTGCCCAACAGCAGGCAATGGCATCTCGGACCCTCTGGTTGCTAACTCACTTCCTGACAGATTTTTCCAATCAGCCCAGGAATTGAACTTGCAACCCTCTGGGCCACCTGCCGTGTGTGTGTGTGTGTGTGTGTGTGTGTGTGTGTGTGTGTGTGTGTGTGTGTGTGTGTGTGTGTGTGTGTGTGTGTGTGTGTGTGTGTGTGTGTGTGTGTGTGTGTGTGTGTGTGTGTGTGTGTGTGTGTGTGTGTGTGTGTGTGTGTGTGTGTGTGTGTGTGTGTGTGTGTGTTTCCATCAGCAGAATAGCACTCTCTTTCTTCCTCTGGATGGTAGACATTAAAGGAGGGGAGGGAAAAGGAGGGAGGGATGGAAGAGGAGTAGAGCCTCTTTAGGTAGATAATAAGCGGGAGGGAGGGAGGGAGAGAGAGGTGTCACAGCTGAATCCTGCACTCCATGTTCCATCAGCAAGCTTCCGCTGCAACTCCATTTAGCCCTATTGATTTTGCAATCTTCCTTCCTCCTTTCTCCAAACGAGAGAGAGAGAGAGAGAGAGAGAAAGAGAGAAAGAAAGAGTGCTATTCTGCCAATGGAACAGAGTGAGGGCGTGCCATCCATTCACTATTCACCTGACAGGCATACATGCACACACGAGTCGCACAAACACACTCAGTTACACACACACACTTCTCTCTTTCTCTCCCTCCTCTCTCCCTCCCTTTTCCTCCCTTCCTCCCGTTAATGGACTGAGCGATGGATCACTCTGATCTACGCACCTATTTTTCACTCCACACTCCCCGAGCACAAAATGGATATACGCAGCCGCTCCTTTAGTCCCTACTGAACATAACCTAACACACTGCCACAAAATTACACTGGACACTAACACAAAGCCACACTACCACAAAGCCACACTACACACTGCCACAGTCATACTAGACACTGCCACAAAGCCACACTACAAACTACCACAAAGCCAAGATACACACTGCCACACTACACACTTCCACACTACACACTACCACAAAGCCACAGTCACACTAGACACTGCCACACTACACACTACCACAAAGCCACAAAGTCACACTGCCACACTACCACAAAGCCACACTACACACTACCACAAAGCCACACTACACACTACCACAAAGCCACACTACACACTACCACAAAGCCACACTACACACTACCACAAAGCCACACTAGACACTGCCACACTACCACAAAGCCACACTACACAGTCACACTAGACACTGCCACACTACCACAAAGCCACACTACACACTGCCACACTACCACACTACACACTACCACAAAGCCACACTACACACTACCACAAAGCCACACTACCACAAAGCCACACTACACACTACCACAAAGCCACACTACCACAAAGCCACACTACCACAAAGCCACACTACCACAAAGCCACACTACCACAAAGCCACACTACACACTAC
Organism: Oncorhynchus gorbuscha; assembly: GCF_021184085.1. NCBI lineage: Eukaryota > Metazoa > Chordata > Actinopteri > Salmoniformes > Salmonidae > Oncorhynchus > Oncorhynchus gorbuscha. The sequence goes on from NC_060180.1 coordinate 64,596,809, forward strand.
CACAAAGCCACACTACCACAAAGCCACACTACACACTACCACAAAGCCACACTACCACAAAGCCACACTACCACAAAGCCACACTACACACTGCACACTACCACAAAGCCACACTACCACAAAGCCACACCACACTACCACAAAGCCACACTACCACAAAGCCACACTACCACAAAGCCACACTACCACAAAGCAACACTACCAAAGCCACACTACACACTACCACAAAGCCACACTACCACAAAGCCACACTACCACAAAGCCACACTACACACTGCTACACTACCACAAAGCCACACTACCACAAAGCCACACTACACACTACCACAAAGCCACACTACCACAAAGCCACACTACCACAAAGCCACACTACACACTACCACAAAGCAACACTGCCACAAAGCCACACTACAAACTACCACAAAGCCAAGATACACACTGCCACACTACACACTTCCACACTACACACTACCACAAAGCCACAGTCACACTAGACACTGCCACACTACACACTACCACACTACACACTACCACAAAGCCACACTACCACAAAGCCACAAAGCCACAAAGTCACACCACACTACACACAAAGCAACACTGCCACAAAGCCACACTACAAACTACCACAAAGCCAAGATACACACTGCCACACTACACACTTCCACACTACACACTACCACAAAGCCACAGTCACACTAGACAAAGCCACACTACACAAGCCACAAAGCAAAGCCACAAAGTCACACTGCCACACTACCAAAGCCACACTACACACTACCACAAAGCCACACTACACACTACCACAAAGCCACTACCACACACTACCACAAAGCCACACTACACACTACCACAAAGCCACACTACACACTACCACAAAGCCACAAAGTCACACTAGACACTGCCACACTACCACAAAGCCACACTACACACTGCCACACTACCACCACACTACACACTACCACAAAGCCACACTAGCCACACTACCACAAAGCCACACTACCACAAGCCACACTACCACAAAGCCACACCTACAAAGCCACACTACACACTACCACAAAGCCACACTACCACAAAGCCACACTACACACTACCACAAAGCACAAACACACTACACACTACCACACTACCACAAAGCCACACTACCACAAAGCCACACTACACACTACCACAAAGCCACACTACCACAAAGCCACGCTACACACTACCACAAAGCCACACTACCACAAAGCCACACTACACACTACCACAAAGCCACACTACCACAAAGCCACACTACCACAAAGCCACACTGCTACACTACCACAAAGCCACACTACCACAAAGCCACACTACACACTACCACAAAGCCACACTACCACAAAGCCACACTACCACAAAGCCACACTACACACTACCACAAAGCAACACTACCACAAAGCCACACTACACACTACCACAAAGCCACACTACCACAAAGCCACACTACCACAAAGCCACACTACACACTGCTACACTACCACAAAGCCACACTACCACAAAGCCACACTACACACTACCACAAAGCCACACTACCACAAAGCCACACTACCACAAAGCCACACTACACACTACCACAAAGCAACACTACCACAAAGCCACACTACACACTACCACAAAGCCACACTACCACAAAGCCACACTACCACAAAGCCACACTACACACTGCTACACTACCACAAAGCCACACTACCACAAAGCCACACTACACACTGCTACACTACCACAAAGCCACACTACAAACTACCACACTACACACTTCCACACTACACACTACCACAAAGCCACAGTCACACTACACACTGCCACACTACACACTTCCACACTACACACTACCACAAAGCCACACTACCACAAAGCCACAAAGTCACACTGCCACACTACCACAAAGCCACAAAGCCACACTACCACAAAGCCACAAAGTCACACTACCACAAAGCCACAAAGCCACACTACCACAAAGCCACAAAGCCACACTACCACAAAGCCACACTACACACTGCCACACTACACACTTCCACACTACACACTACCACAAAGCCACACTACCACAAAGCCACAAAGTCACACTACCACAAAGCCACAAAGTCACACTGCCACACTACCACAAAGCCACAAAGCCACACTACCACAAAGCCACAAAGTCACACTACCACAAAGCCACAAAGCCACACTACCACAAAGCCACAAAGTCACACTGCCACACTACCACACTACACACTACCACAAAGCCACACTACACACTACCACAAAGCCACACTACCACAAAGCCACACTACCACAAAGCAACACTACACACTACCACAAAGCCACACTACCACAAAGCCACACTACCACAAAGCCACACTACACACTGCTACACTACCACAAAGCCACACTACCACAAAGCCACACTACCACAAAGCCACACTACACACTGCTACACTCCCACAAAGCCACACTACCACAAAGCCACACTACACACTGCCACAAATCCACACTGCCAAAAAGCCATGCTACACACTGCCACACTACCACAAAGCCACAATACACACTACCACAAAGCCACACTACCACAAAGCCACACTACACACTACCACAAAGCCACACTACCACAAAGCCACACTACACACTACCACAAAGCCACACTACCACAAAGCCACACTACACACTGCTACACTACCACAAAGCCACACTACCACAAAGCCACACTACACACTGCTACACTACCACAAAGCCACACTACACACTGCTACACTACCACAAAACCACACTACAAACTACCACACTACACACTTCCACAAAGCCACAGTCACACTACACACTGCCACACTACACACTTCCACACTACACACTACCACAAAGCCACAGTCACACTAGACACTGCCACACTACCACAAAGCCACACTACACACTGCCACACTACCACACTACACACTACCACAAAGCCACACTACACACTACCACAAAGCCACACTACACACTACCACAAAGCCACACTACCACAAAGCCACACTACCACAAAGCCACACTACCACAAAGCCACACTACACACTACCACAAAGCCACACTACCACAAAGCCACACTACCACAAACACACTACCACAAAGCCACACTACCACAAAGCCACACTACCACAAAGCCACACTACACACTACCACAAAGCCACACTACCACAAACACACTACCACAAAGCCACACTACACACTACCACAAAGCCACACTACCACAAAGCCACACAAAGCCACACTACTACCACAAAGCCACACCACACTACCACAAAGCCACACTACCACAAAGCCACACTGCCACACTACCACAAAGCCACACTACCACAAAGCCACACTACACACTACCACAAAGCCACACTACACACTACCACAACACAGCCACACTACCACAAAGCCACACTACACACTACCACAAAGCAACACTACCACAAAGCCACACTACACACAAAGCCACAAAGCCACACTACCACAAAGCCACACTACCACAAAGCCACACTACACACTGCTACACTACCACAAAGCCACACTACCACAAAGCCACACTACACACTACCACAAAGCCACACTACCACAAAGCCACACTACCACAAAGCCACACTACACACTACCACAAAGCAACACTACCACAAAGCCACACTACACACTACCACAAAGCCACACTACCACAAAGCCACACTACCACAAAGCCACACTACACACTGCTACACTACCACAAAGCCACACTACCACAAAGCCACACTACACACTGCTACACTACCACAAAGCCACACTACAAACTACCACACTACACACTTCCACACTACACACTACCACAAAGCCACAGTCACACTACACACTGCCACACTACACACTTCCACACTACACACTACCACAAAGCCACACTACCACAAAGCCACAAAGTCACACTGCCACACTACCACAAAGCCACAAAGCCACACTACCACAAAGCCACAAAGTCACACTACCACAAAGCCACAAAGCCACACTACCACAAAGCCACAAAGTCACACTGCCACACTACCACAAAGCCACACTACACACTGCCACACTACACACTTCCACACTACACACTACCACAAAGCCACACTACCACAAAGCCACAAAGTCACACTACCACAAAGCCACAAAGTCACACTGCCACACTACCACAAAGCCACAAAGCCACACTACCACAAAGCCACAAAGTCACACTACCACAAAGCCACAAAGCCACACTACCACAAAGCCACAAAGTCACACTGCCACACTACCACACTACACACTACCACAAAGCCACACTACACACTACCACAAAGCCACACTACCACAAAGCCACACTACCACAAAGCAACACTACACACTACCACAAAGCCACACTACCACAAAGCCACTACACTACCACAAAGCCACACTACACACTGCTACACTACCACAAAGCCACACTACCACAAAGCCACACTACCACAAAGCCACACTACACACTGCTACACTCCCACAAAGCCACACTACCACAAAGCCACACTACACACTGCCACAAATCCACACTGCCAAAAAAAGCCATGCTACACACTGCCACACTACCACAAAGCCACAATACACACTACCACAAAGCCACACTACCACAAAGCCACACTACACACTACCACAAAGCCACACTACCACAAAGCCACACTACACACTACCACAAAGCCACACTACCACAAAGCCACACTACACACTGCTACACTACCACAAAGCCACACTACCACAAAGCCACACTACACACTGCTACACTACCACAAAGCCACACTACACACTGCTACACTACCACAAAACCACACTACAAACTACCACACTACACACTTCCACAAAGCCACAGTCACACTACACACTGCCACACTACACACTTCCACACTACACACTACCACAAAGCCACACTACCACAAAGCCACAAAGTCACACTGCCACACTACCACAAAGCCACAAAGCCACACTACCACAAAGCCACAAAGTCACACTACCACAAAGCCACAAAGCCACACTACCACAAAGCCACAAAGCCACACTACCACAAAGCCACAAAGTCACACTGCCACACTACCACAAAGCCACACTACACACTACCACAAAGCCACAAAGTCACACTAGACACTGCCACACTACCACACTGCCACACTACCACAAAGCCACACTACACACTACCACAAAGCCACACTACACACTGCCACACTACACACTACACATTACCACACTACCACAAAGCCACACTACACACTACCACAAAGCCACACTACACACTACCACAAAGCCACACTACCACAAAGCCACACTACCACAAAGCCACACTACCACAAAGCCACACTACACACTACCACAAAGCCACACTACACACTACCACAAAGCCACACTACACACTACCACAAAGCCACACTACACACTACCACAAAGCCACACTACCACAAAGCCACACTACACACTATCACAAAGCCACACTACACACTACCACAAAGCCACACTACCACAAAGCCACACTACACACTATCACAAAGCCACACTACACACTACCACAAAGCCACACTACACACTGCTACACTACACACTACACACTACCACAAAGCCACGCTACACACTGCTACACTACCACAAAGCCACACTACACACTACACACTACCACAAAGCCACGCTACACACTGCTACACTACCACAAAGCCACACTACCACAAAGCCATGCTACACACTGCTACACTACCACAAAGCCACACTACACACTGCTACAAAGCCACACTACACACTACCACAAAGCCACACTACACACTACCACAAAGCCACACTACACACTACCACAAAACCACACTACACACTACCACAAAGCCACACTACACACTGCCACAAAGTCACACTACACACTGCCACACTACCACAAAGCCACACTACCACAAAGCCACACTACACACTACCACAAAGCCACACTACCACAAAGCCACACTACACACTACCACAAAGCCACACTACACACTGCCACACTACCACAAAGCCACACTACCACAAAGCCACACTACACACTACCACAAAGCCACACTACCACAAAACCACACTACACACTACCACAAAGCCACACTACACACTACCACAAAACCACACTACACACTGCCACAAAACCACACTACACACTACCACTAAGCCACACTACACACTACCACAAAGCCACACTACACACTACCACAAAACCACACTACACACTGCCACAAAGTCACACTACACACTGCCACACTACCACAAAGCCACACTACCACAAAGCCACACTACCACAAAGCCACACTACACACTACCACAAAGCCACACTACCACAAAGCCACACTACACACTACCACAAAGCCACACTACACACTACCACAAAGCCACACTACACACTACCACAAAACCACACTACACACTACCACAAAGCCACACTACACACTACCACAAAGCCACACTACACACTACCACAAAACCACACTACACACTGCCACAAAGTCACACTACACACTGCCACACTACCACAAAGCCACACTACCACAAAGCCACACTACCACAAAGCAACACTACACACTACCACAAAGCCACACTACCACAAAGCCACACTACACACTACCACAAAGCCACACTACACACTGCCACAAAGTCACACTACACACTGCCACACTACCACAAAGCCACACTACCACAAAGCCACACTACCACAAAGCCACACTACCACAAAGTCACACTACCACAAAGCCACACTACCACAAAGCCACACTACCACAAAGCCACACTACCACAAAGTCACACTACACACTGCCACACTACCACAAAGCCACACTGCCACACTACCACAAAGCCACACTACCACAAAGCCACACTGCCACACTACCACAAAGCCACACTACACACTGCCACACTACACACTGACACTACACACTACCACAAAGCCACACTGCACACTGTCACACTACCACAAAGCCACACTGCACACTGTCACACTACCACAAAGCCACACTACACACTACCACAAAGCCACACTGCCACAAAGCCACACTACACACTGCCACAAAGCCACACTACCACAAAGCCACACTACACACTGCCACAAAGCCACACTACCACAAAGCCACACTACACACTACCACAAAGCCACACTACACACTACCACAAAGCCACACTGCCACAAAGCCACACTACACACTGCCACAAAGCCACACTACCACAAAGCCACACTACCACAAAGCCACACTACCACAAAGCCACACTACCACAAAGCCACACTACCACAAAGCCACACTACACACTGCCACACTACCACAAAGCCACACTACCACAAAGCCACACTACCACAAAGCCACACTACCACAAAGCCACACTACACACTGCCACACTACACACTGCCACTACACACTGCCACTACACACTGCCACTACACACTGCCACAAAGCCACACTGCACACTGTCACACTACCACAAAGCCACACTGCACACTGTCACACTACCACACTACCACACTAACACACTGTCACACTACCACAAAGCCACACTACACACTACCACAAAGCCACACTGCCACAAAGCCACACTACACACTGCCACAAAGCCACAATACCACAAAGCTGTACTACCATCAAGCCACACTACACACTGCCACACAGCTAAAAACAAACCCCTCAAGCTTTTCATGTGTGGACATTTTTTATCCCAGCCCTATTTATATGCTTATGAGGCCGTATCGACGCTGCCCGCCTAATAAGACCAGGAATAAGAGCCTTGATGGGGTGCCATTGATTTAAACCCATACAAACGAGGTATCATGTATTCTCAGCAGATCGACCCATAGACAGAGCGAGGAAATCTATGAAAACTAGAAGCTGTGAGCCGAGTGCACAGACAAACCAGATATTAATCTCACAGAATCTTGAGATGGCGCATGAGGTCGATGGCCAAAGATTTGTTTGCGTTTGCGGGGTCAACACATCGAGTGGTGTCCCGAAGTAATCGCGTATATATATGACTACACCTGATCCTCTTAGGACACATCAGAGAAAGGGGGTCGTGATTGGTCCAGTATCTCCTGATCCAACCAATCACATCGGCCGATGCTGAGCAACTCTCTCAGTGCCATTATCATCGAATCTGGCTTCGATTGCTGGCCCGGGTGGTACTAGCAGAAAATTGCTCTCAGCGCTTGTCGATACAACATCTATTGAGTGTTTATCTGCTTACATCTACTTACGCCCACAGGGCGGCGCACATTTGGTCCAGCGTCGTCCGGGTTATGGGAGGGTTTGGCCAGGGTAGAACGTCATTGTAAAATAAGAATTAGTTCTTAACTGACTTGCCTAGTTAAAAAATAATAATAATAATAATAAATAAATAAATAAATAAATAAATATATATATATATATATATATATATATATATATATATATATATATATATATATACCACGCTGGGAGACAACCCCTCCTTTCGTACCAGAACCCTGTTAAGAAGCTCCATTGTTTTGGATGAGATTGATTGGGCTTGGTGCTCTGTTTGGTGTAGATAGAGAATGGATCGAAGGGAATCACTTCCATTCGATGTGTGATTTAGCGCCTATCCGGACTAGGCTGCCTAATTGAATTGATTCATGGTTGCACATAGAGTGATTTGTAACGCACAGACACTTAGAAGTGTGGCTCTCTATTGTGGCGAGCCAGAAGAAGATGTTGTGCACATTGCAATTGAGCATTGCTTTGTATGATGTCCAGTGTGTTCTATTTGTTTTATTTCTATTCTAGTTGTGCTATGACTCACAAGAAAACTATATATGTTTTTTTTACATTTTTAAATTTCACCTTTATTTAACTAGGTAGGCCAGTTGAGAACAAGTTCTCATTTACGACTGCGACCTGGCCAATATAAAGCAAAGCAGTGTGACAAAAACAACAACACAGAGTTACACATAAACAAACGTACAGTCAATAACACAAAAGAAAAGAAAAATAGAAGAATCTATGTACAGTATGTGCAAATGTAGAAGAGTAGGGAGGTAGGCAATAAATAGACCCTAGAGGCGAAAATAATTACAATTTAGCATTAATACTGGAGTGATAGATGTGCAGATGATGATGTGCAAGTAGAGATACTGGGGTGCAAAAGAGCAAGAGGGTAAGTAATAATATGGGGATGAGGTAATCGGGTGTGCTATTTACAGATTGACTGTGTACAGGTACAGTGAGCTGTAAGCTGCTCTGACAGCTGATGCTTAAAATTAGAGAGGGAGATATAAGACTCAGGCTTCAGAGAATTTTTGCAATTCGTTCCAGTCATTGGCAGCAGAGAACTGGAAGGAAAGGCAGCCAAAGTAAGTGTTGGCTTTGGGGATGACCAGTGCAGCATATATGCTGGAGCACGTGCAGGTGGGTGTTGCTATGGTGACCAGTGAGCTGAGATAAGACGGGGCTTTACCTAGTAAAGACTTATAGATGACCTGCAGCCAGTGGGTTTGGCGACGGATATATTGTGATGGCCAGCCAACGAGAGCATACAGGTCACAGTGGTGGGTAATATATGGGGCTTTGGTAACAAAACGGATGGCACTGTGATAGACTACATCCTGTTTGCTGAGTAGAGCGTTGTTGTTTTTTTTGTAAATGACATCGCCGAAGTCAAGGATCGGTAGGATAGTCAGTTTTATGAGGGTATGTTTGGCGGCATGTGTGAAAGAGGCTTTGTTGCAAAATAGGAAGCCGATTCTAGACTTAATTTTGGATTGGAGATGCATAATGTGAGTCTGGAAGGAGAGTTTACAGTCTAACCAGACACCTAGGTATTTGTAGTTGTCCACATATTCTAGGTCAGAACCGTCCAGAGTAGTGATGCTAGTCGGGTGGGAGGGTGCGGGCAGGAATCGGTTGAAGTGCATGCACTTAGTTTAACTAGCATTTAAAAGCAGTTGGAGGCCACGGAAGGAGTGTTGTATGACGTTGAAGCTCGTTTGGAGGTTTGTTAGCACAGTGTCCAAAGAAGGGCCAGATGTATACAGAATGGTGTCGTCTGTGTAGAGGTGGATCAGAGAATCACCAGCAGCAAGAGCGACATCATTGATATATACAGAGAAAAGACTTGGCCCGAGAATTTAACCCTGTGGCACCCCCATAGAGACTGCCAGAAGTCCGGACAACAGGCCCTCCGATTTGACACTCTGAACTCTATCTGAGAAGTAGTTGGTGAACCAGGCGAGGCAGTCATTAGAGAATCCAAGGCTGTTGAGTCTGCTGATAAGAATGCGATAATTGACAGAGTCGAAAGCCTTGGCCAGTTCATTGAAGACTGCTGCACAGTACTGTCTTTTATCGATGGTGGTTATGATATCGTTTAGGACCTTGAGTGTGGCTGAGGTGCACCCATGACCAGCTCTGAAACCAGATTGCATAGTGGAGAAGGTACGGTCGGATTCGAAATGGTCGCTGATCTGTTTATTAACTTATAATAATAATATATGCCATTTAGCAGACGCTTTTATCCAAAGCGACTTACAGTCATGTGTGCATACATTCTACGTATGGGTGGTCCCGGGAATCGAACCCACTACCCTGGCGTTACAAGCGCCATGCTCTACCAACTGAGCTACAGAAGGACCACAACTTGGCTTTCAAAGATTTTCGAAAGGCAGGGCAGGATGGATATAGGTCTGTAACAGTTTGGGTCTAGAGTGTCTCCCCCTTTGAAGAGGGGGATGACCGCAGCAGCTTTTCTATCTTTGGGAACCTCAGACGATACGAAAGAGAGGTTGAATAGATTAGTAATATGGGTTGCAACAATTTTCGGCGGATAATTTTAGAAAGAGAGGGTCCAGATTGTCTAACCCAGCTGATTTGTAGGGAATATATAGGTGGCTCCAGTTTCTTTTAACACTCTCTAAATTACCTTTGGCTATGTCTTTTATGAGACCTACAACAGAGTCTATAGGACCAGCCATATAGTGTGCTTTGTTTAGTTTTCTCAAATCCACAGAGTAAGGTGTATTTGATGTCACCTTGGCCAAGCTCTGTGACAAGTAAACTCAACAAAATGAGAGAATAGAAAAGAGAAAAACATGAGACGAATCTCAGCTCTCTGTATTCAGCTGGCAGACTTATTGACACTCTCTCTTTCTCTCTCTTCCTCCCTCTCTTCTCTGGGATAAAAGCCCATTCCTGATGTACCTAAAGGGCTGTTTAAAGCTTGAAATAATCATGAATACTAAATTATTCAGACAGACTACAGCTCTATCGCCACATTAACAGAGCAAATTCCACTCATCTGCCAGAGAGAGGGAGGGGAGAGAGAGAGATAAAGGTAGAGCGTGTGAGTATGAGAGAGAAAATAAAAGAGAGAGATTTCATTTCAAAGGTTCCAACAAAAATCCTTTCATCAAAGAGCCTGTAAAATCAGACTGTCCTTAATTCAGTAAACAGGACGTGTTTGGAGTGGGGCAATGATTTCTTTGGCTGGATATCGTAGCTCTCACCGCCCAACATCAATTAGGATGTGCACGCTATTACTTCTGGTCTCTAGGAAGCCAAAAAAGGGCCCTCTTGGGACAGAAAGGGGCTGGGGCACAGGTCTCCAAACCCACAAAAGTAAGTTGAGTGTACACTTTTGCTAGCACTTTCTCCGAAAATAAACTCCTACCTATATATCAAAAGTAATTACATGTCATATTTTCCAGTCAGCTCTTTTATTAACCAAGATGTGCGTCTTTAAATTCCCTCCCTCCTCCTACAGTGTTTCATGCTGCCATGGTTCCATGGTGTATTGAGATACATCACTCTGTACCTCTGAAGAGCCTAGAACTGAATCACCTTGGTGCCATTGCTCTGCCATGTAATGGACTGGCATTAATAATGCAGGGGTACAACAGTGGGTCGCACCCAGGGAGGGGAGGGGGACGGGAGGAGGAACACACCTATAGTGCAGTCTCTCTCTCACACACACAGCCTCTTACAAAGTTAGGCCAGGAATATACAGTAACATATGCATGTGCGTTAGCTAGTTGGTTAGCTTAACGGTTGTCACATCAGTCAGTCACATCCGTCAGTCAGTCAGTCACATCCAGTCAGTCAGTCAGTCAGTCAGTCAGTCACATCAGTCAGTCAGTCAGTCAGTCACATTAGTCAGTCACATCCGTCAGTCAGTCATAGGGGAAGTCTACTGTATTATTAGGGATATAGCTAAATGCACAGATCTGTAGATTGTCTTACACAATCAGTCAGTCATTAAGTTGATCAGTTGATCTATTCAACGATGGATTATATATTTTATATGCCTTATTTCCCTATATGAACTGTAAGTCAGTAAAATCATTGAAATTGTTGCATTTATATTTTTTGTTCAGTAAAGTATAGGAAATATAGAATAAACCATGCTCTTGCAGACTTTTTTTTTGTTGTCATAACAGACTCTTCTTCCTGACAGGCTATTGACGAGTAGCTGATACTGGCCTCCAGACTACACTGGCAAACTTTCACTGAGGCTTACCCATAAGCCCCTTTTGGCTCATAACGATCACATAACATGAACTGGATCCATTTGGTATGCATGGACGAGAGTCTAACCTTCTCTCTAGTCTACACAGATCTTGATCCTACTCCTTTAAATGACAGTGTAACATGCTTCCCATGACAGCTCCACCCAACAGACTCAGCTCCCTTATGTTGGTAATTGTAGATAGTCAGTGGACTCAGAGAAGGCTGGAGGGCTGATCCCATCCCTCTCTGGATAATGCTATGTTTTAATGCAATGTTCAGCTGGTGGGTGTGTGTGTGCATCTAAAGAAGGCTAGCGTGCCGTGGGGCTAAAAGAGAAACACTCCCTGAATCATTTAAATCCTTAAGAGTCAATCTAAATAACATTATAAAATAATCCCCATCAAAATCTGTCAATTTCCGCTCCAGATATCTGGGGCTGCGTCTCAATACAACACATCCGTCTATGTCGGCCTTCTGCATATGCGGTGGAAGGTGGCAGAGCTACAGTGGTGTTTGTCAAACTATAAGGTATCCTGAAAATCGGTCTTCTCACAAAAACATCTGAAGCAGGTAATGTGGATGTGCCAACTGTTGTCTGTAGTGTACAAACCGTTTGGGCTACAAACTAATATGACCACACTTTCAGAAAGTATTCAGACCCCTTGACGCTTTCCACATTCTGTTACGTTACAGTCTTGTTCTAAAAATGATTCAATAGTTTCCCCCCTCATCAATCTACACACAATACCCCAAAATGACAAAGCAAAAGCAGATTTTTTTTTAAATTGCAACTAAGAAAATTCTACATTAAATATCACATTTACATAAGTATTCAGACCTTTTACTCAGTACATTGTTGAATCACCTTTGGCAGCGATTACAGCCTGAAGTCTTATATGGTATGACACTACAAGCTTGACACAGCTGTATCATTCTTCTCTCCAGATCCTCTCAAGCTCTGTCAGGTTGGATGGGGAGCGTCGCTGCACAGCTATTTCCAGGTCTTTCCAGAGATTTTCGATTGGGTTCTGGCTGGGCCACTCAAGAACATGGATAAAAGCGTCTGCTAAATGGCATATATATATATATATATATTATATTAACATTCAGAGACTTGTCCCAAAGCCACTCCTATGTTGTCTTGGCTGTGTGCTTAGGGTCGTTGTCCTGTTGGAAGGTGAACCTTTGCCCCAGTCTGAGGTCCTGAGCACACTGGAGCAGGTTATCATCAAGGATCTCTCTATACTTTGCTCCGTTCATCTTTCCCTTGATTCTGATTAGTCTCCCAGTTCCTGCCGCTGAAAAACATCCCCACAGCATGATGCTGCCACCACCATGCTTCACCGTAGGGATGGTGCCAGGTTCAATCTGTGACGATTGGCATTCAGGCCAAATATTCAATCTTGGTTTCATTAGACCAGAGAATCTTGTTTCTCATGTTCTGAGAGTCCTTTAGGTGCCTTTTGGCAAACTACAGGCAGGCTGTCATGTGCCTTTTACTGAGGAGTGGCTTCCGTCTGGCTGCTCTAAAGGCCTGGTTTGGTCGAGTGCTTCAGAGATGGTTGTCCTTCTGAAAGTTTCTCCACAGAGGAACTCTGGAGCTCTGTCAGAGTGACCATCGGGTTCTTGGTCACCTCCCTGACCAAGGCCCTTCTCCGATTGCTCAGTTAGGCCGGGCATCCAGCTCTAGAAACAATCTTGCTGGTTCCAAACTTCTTCTATCTAGGAAGGATAGAGGCCACTGTGTTCTTGGGGACCTTTAATACTGCAGACATTCTTTGGTATATAGACAGGTGTGTGCCTTTCCAAATCATGTCCAATCAATTTAATTTACCACAGGTGGACTCCAATCACATTGTACAAACATCTCAAGGATGATCAATGGAAACAGGATGCACTTGAGCTCAATTTTGAGTCTCATACCAAAGGGTCTGAATACATACGTAAATAATATATTTCTGTTTTTTCTAAAATTTCTAAAAACCTGTTTTCACTTTGTCATTATGGGGTGATGTGTGTAGATTGATGATAAAAAAAAAACATTTAATCAATTTCAGAATAAGGCTGTAACGTATCAAAATGTGGAAAAGGTCCAGGGGTCTGAATACTTTCTGAATGTACTGTATAGTCCTGTTCAAGTGTTCTGAGACCCAGTGCCACCAGATCAAAATGTACACTATCACCTCCAATAACATTCAAATGTACACTATCACCTCCAATAACATTCAAATGTACACTATCACCTCCAATAACATTCAAATGTACACTAGCACCTCCAATAACATTCAAATGTACACTATCACCTCCAATAACATTCAAATGTACACTATCACCTCCAATAACATTCAAATGTACTAACATTCAAATGTACACTATCACCTCCAATAACATTCAAATGTACACTATCACCTCCAATAACATTCAAATGTACACTATCACCTCCAATAACATTCAAATATACACTATCACCTCCAATAACATTCAAATATACACTATCACCTCCAATAACATTCAAATGTACACTATCACCTCCAATAACATTCAAATGTACTAACATTCAAATGTACACTATCACCTCCAATAACATTCAAATGTACACTATCACCTCCAATAACATTCAAATGTACACTATCACCTCCAATAACATTCAAATATACACTATCACCTCCAATAACATTCAAATATACACTATCACCTCCAATAACATTCAAATGTACACTATCACCTCCAATAACATTCAAATATACACTATCACCTCCAATAACATTCAAATGTACACTATCACCTCCAATAACATTCAAATGTACACTATCACCTCCAATAACATTCAAATGTACACTAGCACCTCCAATAACATTCAAATGTACACTATCACCTCCAATAACATTCAAATGTACACTATCACCTCCAATAACATTCAAATGTACTAACATTCAAATGTACACTATCACCTCCAATAACATTCAAATGTACACTATCACCTCCAATAACATTCAAATGTACACTATCACCTCCAATAACATTCAAATGTACTAACATTCAAATGTACACTATCACCTCCAATAACATTCAAATGTACACTATCACCTCCAATAACATTCAAATGTACTAACATTCAAATGTACACTATCACCTCCAATAACATTCAAATGTACACTATCACCTCACATCCAATAACATTCAGATGTACCTAACATGAACTATTTTGCCTCAAAACTCCATTGTTTTATATCACATTCCATTCTGTGCTTCTACACCTGCATTGCTTGCTGTTTGGGGTTTTAGGCTGGGTTTCTGTACAGCACTTTGAGATATCAGCTGATGTACGAAGGGCTATATAAATACATTTGATTTGATTTTGATTTGATTAATAACCCAGGACCGAAACATGGACTATTAAACTCTCTATTCATTTGACACGACAGTCTTGTAGTTTACACTACTATTTACACGCTTAATCATTCGTACCAGAGGAAATCACTTAAGAGAGTGTTACACCATGTTCAGCTCTCCGCGAGGACCTTATTGTTTATGACTGGCCCGGAAGAGATCTTGACAGTGGGGGCCCCAGAATTCTATTTGACACCATCGGCCCACTTCCAACAGTCAGCCAATCTCATGCTTCAGAAGGCTGTGATGTGTAGATGTGTACTGGAGCACATATAACATACACTCCTTATCAGGGAGAAGAGAAAGGAGAGGGAGAGCTGTCACCTCATTTCACCCCCTTCTCCCACCTCTATTGTGTCAGAGTCCAGGGTCGTACAATGCTTTCAAAGGAAGTGGGTGGGTCGTTTAAGACCAGAATCCCTTTCCGCTAGTGCGTCATAGAAACAGAATTGGCTGAATGGGTCGAACAGATACGCTGTTCTGTCGTTTTTGTTACGGTCCACGCTCTTTAGTGGCGTAGCACAATTTTGCAATTGTTTTCAGAAGAACATTACGCTTGTGCCTCTACGTGGCTAGTGAGCAAGTCAATGGGACACAACACAGTGCAGACCTACTGTATATGCCTGACGAGAGAAAACAGGAATGTCAGAGTGTAGCCTGCAAGGCATTTCTCTCATCGCTCCAAAAGAACTGAAAGGTATCGAGGAAGACCACGCTTTTCACTCCAACCTGTTCTTGGGTTTTTATTCATGTCTTTTGTTAGATCTGAAGGTCAAGATGAAATCTGCTGACAACAGACAGATTAACGGTGAAACCAAAGTGAATCAAGAGGTGGAGAGAAAACAGATGTCTCTGTTGATATTTACTCTGTGTGTGTGTGTGTGTGTGTGTGTGTGTGTGTGTGTGTGTGTGTGTGTGTGTGTGTGTGTGTGTGTGTGTGTGTGTGTGTGTGTGTGTGTGTGTGTGTGTGTGTGTGTGTGTGTGTGTGTGTGTGTGTGTGTGTGTGTGTGTGTGTGTGTGTGTGTGTGTGTGTGTGTGTGTGTGTGTCTTTGTCTGCATCTACGTGTGTGTATGCATGAGACAGATGCAGAGAGATTGATTGTGTGTATGCGTGTGTCAGAGATTGTTTTTATGTGTGTGTGTTTAACTTGCTGATCCTCCTCCTGTCATGCTAAGATTAATGCCTTGTGTGTTTTTCATTACAGGGCGCATGTACTGTAAGCTGGTGAAAAATTCTGCGTTCACCGTTCTGTAACAGCTACATAATCGCTGCTTTAGGGACATAGTTATGTTGTGAAGGAGGTATGGAGAATGAACAGTGTGTACACCTCACTGTCACATAACACCAGCTAAACCAAAGTGGCATCTTATTCTGTTGTAGTTAAAGTCAAGCATGGATGGCAAACATAAAGTGATGAGGTGATTAAATATTCCCTCTTTGTTGTCGTCCTATAGCTTGATAGGATCTTAGCTTTGAGTTCTGTCAGAGAAATAATTATATAGGAAGAGAGACTGCAGATTCTTTCTTTGCAAAAATGAAGCAATCAACCATCACCAAGAATGGTTCAGGGTTGAAAGCTTAACAAACATAGTCGGGTCTCTGCTTTTATAGAAAAAGTACAACTTATTTTGTCTACGTGACGGTTTAGCAGATGTGTGGAAACGGGCGGACCATAGTTTAAAAGGTGATTACTTTGTCTGTGCAGATTAAGAGCCCGAGGTTGATAGTACGAGGTTGATAGTACGAGGTTGATAGTACGCGGGCTCAACCGTAGAACTGCGTTTTGTCACTGTTCACACTATAATGTGCTCCTTCCTACAAGGTTCCACACAGCTGGCTTCCTGCAGACAGTAAACCCACGGGATATCTCACATGCTGCGGTTGCACCGAAACGGATCTTAGCTGTATGCCCAGTCTTATGACTAAGTCACACAAAGACAAGCTTGTATCAGGTTAGAAAAAACACTAGCATATAACAAGAGACTGTTCTTTAAGCAGTAAAACACAGGATAGCATGACTAATTATGTAGATTTCCACGACAGTTCTCAATCCGTGTAGCTATAGGAGCTATAGGAGATGCTTAAAGGATGAATAAATTATTTCAGAAGCTAGCAGATTCATTACTTTTACCAACAACAGCTGAAAATCCCAATAAAACTACATCACTTTTTGAAGTTCACTTTCCTTGCTTTGTCTAACACCATCATGAATCTAGCAAATACATTTTGTATATCAGAGTGCAGTATTTATTTAGTTTCATAGCACATACGTTTGCTAGTAAGTTTCCCAAACTGGCTTTAGCTGGGTCCTGCCCGGGCAAGTGCAGGGGGTGTGCCTAGCAACACGAGCCTCGGAGGGAGGAAACGTCTGGATAGCGCAACAAATACCCATGATTCAATGCTAGGTTCGGACCAAATGGCTAGCGCCACAGCTAAAATGGCTTTGAAAAAATATGATTTCAGCTAATAAGGAGGAGTATCTAGAAAATAACTAGATTATGGCATTCACCAATAATAAACTATTTACAGTTGAAGTCGGAAGTTTACATAGACTTAGGTTGTAGTCATTAAAACTCATTTTTCAACCACTCCACACATTTCTTGTTTACAAATTATAGTTTTGGCAAGTTGGTTAGGACATCTACTTTGTGCATGACACAAGTAATTGTTTACAGACAGATTATTTCACTTATAATTCACTGTATCACAATTCCAGTGGGTCAGAAGTTTACATACACTAAGTTGACTGTGCCTTTAAACAGCTTGGAAAATTACAGAAAATTATGTCATTGCTTTAGAAGCTTCTGATAGGCTAATTGACATCATTTGAGTCAATCAAAAGTGTACCTGTGGATGTATTTCAAGGCCTACCTTCAAACTCAGTGCCTCTTTGCTTGACATCATGGGAAAATAAAAATAAATCAGAAATATTGTAGACCTCCATAAATCTGGTTCATCCTTGGGAGCAATTTCCAAACGCCTGAAGGTACCATGTTCATCTGTACAAACAATAGTACGCAAGTATAAACACCATGTGACCACGCAGCCGTCATACCGCTCAGGAAGGAGACGTGTTCTGTCTCCTAGAGATTAACATACTTTGGTGCGAAAAGTGCAAATCAATCCCAGAACAACAGCAAAGGACCTTGTGAAGATGCTGGAGGAAACAGGTACAAAAGTATCTATATCCACAGTAAAACGAGTCCTATATCGACAAACCTGAAAGGCCGCCCGGCAAGGAAGAAGTCACTGCTCCAAAACTGCCATAAAAAAAGCCAGACTATGGTTTGCAACTGCACATGGGGACAAAGATCATACTTTTGGGAGAAATGTCCTCTGGTCTGATGAAACAAAAATAGAACTGTTTGGCCATAATGACCATCGTTATGTTTGGAGGAAAAAGGGGGCGGCTTGGAAGCTGAAGAAAACCATCCCAACCGTGAAGCACGGGGGTGGCAGCATCATGTTGTGGGGGTGCTTTGCTGCAGGAGGTACAGGTGCACTTCACAAAATAGATGGCAACATGAGGAAGGAAAATGATGTGGCTATACTGAAATAACTCAAAATCTCAAGACATGTCTCAAGTCAGGAAGTTAAAGCTTGGTCGCAAATGGGTCTTCCAAATGGACAATGACCCCAAGCATACTTCCAAAGTTGTGGCAAAATGGCTTAAGGACAACAAAGTCAAGGTATTGGAGTGGCCATCACAAAGCCCCAGAGGTGTGGACTCGAGTCACATGACTTGGACTCGAGTCAGAATCAAGTTACAAATATGATGACTTGCAACTCGACTTTGACTTTAACACCAATGCCTCATGACGACTTGGACTTGAGCCTTTTGACTCGGCCTGACTTGATACCCTGCCCAAGCGTTCTCATGGCTACCCATGTATTTCCATGGAAATATACAGTTTATTTGGAAAGTAATAAATATATAGATATTTTTAAAAGCATTCATGATTTGCGTAAATGTAATATACTGACTATTACTCTTATTAAAAATATGAAATGGTATTACATTTGGTGAAGAACACAAACTCAAAGTTTAGGACTTGAGACTTGACTTGATACTTCACAGTCTTGACTCGGACTTGCCTGTCTTGACTTGGGACTTGACTTGGGACTTGAGTGCTAAGACTTGTAACTTGTAAAACAATGACTTGGTCCCACCTCTGCAAAGCCCTGACCTTTCTATTCTCCTATAGAAAATGTGTGGGCAGAACAGAAAAAGCGTGTGCGAGCAAGAAGGCCTACAAACCTGACTCAGTTACACCAGCTCTGTCAATAAGAATGGGCCAAAATTTACCCAACTTATTGTGGGAAGCTTGTGGAAGGCTACCCGAAACGTTTAACCCAAGTTAAACAATTTAAAGGCAATGCTGCCAAATCCTAATTGAATGTATGTAAACTTCGGACCCACTGGGAATGTGATGAAAGAAATAAAAGCTAAAATAAATCATTCACTCTATTATTATTCTGACATTTCACATTCTTCAAATAAAGTGGTGATCCTAACTGACCTAAGACAGGAAATTTTTACCAGGATTAAATGTCAGAAATTGTGAAAAACTAAATTTAAATGTATTTGTCTAAGGTGTATGTAAACCTCCGACTTCAAGTGACATATAATAGGCACATTTGTGGACATAAGTCTAACTTACACGACATTTAAGCTTATAGAGTTATCAAAAGTATGATCTGTAATTCAACATGCTCATAGTCATTCAAATAACAACCACCACCATCAGTACATGTAATCCAGCCTCTCTGAGATAATATAATAATAATATATAATATAATAATAATAATATATGCCATTTAGCAGACGCTTTTATCCAAAGCGACTTACAGTCATGTGTGCATACATTCTACGTATGGGTGGTCCCGGGGATCGAACCCACTACCCTGGCGTTACAAGCGCCATGCTCTACCAACTGAGCTACACAGGACCACTGTGACACATAGGGACAGATTTGCTGTTTTTCTCCAGGTGAAAAAAGTACACCTGTGTTTCCCAGATGATATTAACCATAGAGACCAGAACAAAAAGTAAACAGTAAGGGCAAAGAGGATGGTTAAGACATTTCAAGGAGCATTTTAAATTAATACTGTTACATGATTTTGCTTTAGCTTTCTGTTTGGTGTTTTATGACTGGAAAATGTTTCACCTGGTGCAAAATGCTTAGTTAGTCAACCTGTCCCATAGAGAGGCATTCAAAGGCCAGTAGAGAGACGGTAGTACCCAGAGAGGGGGATCAGAGGAGGGTCTGTGCCGTGAAGAGTGGCGTAGTATCTCCCTGGAGAGAATAGTCAGAGAGAAGGGAGAGAAGCTACTGAGAGTGGTTGTTCCCAGGAGACATCAGTCAGTTACAGGAGGTCTCATTTTACTCTCCACAGCGTGACAGCGACACCTGTGTGTGTGTGTGCCTGCATGCGTCCGTGCACACATAGGGATGTGAATGTTTATGTGTGGGTGACTACAAGAGCCTTTGTATTGGTATATACAGTATATATATATTCACATCTATGCCTGCATGAACCGCGTATCAGCGTGGGCCGCGTATCAGTGTTTACCACAGCGTGGGCCGCGTATCAGTGTTTACCACAGCGTGGGCCGCGTATCAGTGTTTACCACAGCGTGGGCCGCGTATCAGTGTTTACCACTGCGTGGGTCGCGTATCAGTGTTTACCACAGCGTGGGCCGCGTATCAGTGTTTACCACAGCGTGGGCCGCGTATCAGTGTTTACCACTGCGTGGGCCGCGTATCAGTGTTTACCACAGCGTGGGCCGCGTATCAGTGTTTACCACAGCGTGGGCCGCGTATCAGTGTTTACCACAGCGTGGGCCGCGTATCAGTGTTTACCACAGCGTGGGCCGCGTATCAGTGTTTACCACAGCGTGGGCCGCGTATCAGTGTTTACCACAGCGTGGGCCGCGTATCAGTGTTTACCACAGCGTGGGCCGCGTATTTACCGACAGCGAGCGACCTAATGCGGTCTTACTCACACTGATTAAAGAAAACAACATTTTAAATGATGCCTCATGTTTGTGAGCATGAAAGGCTTCCTGGGTGTGCGAGGCATCAGGGAAGGAGTTAGCCATGCCTGACTGCCTTGTGCGCCGACTAGAGAGGTTGTTCAAGGCTCACTGGTAAATCAGCAGCATGAGATTGCATTACTTGAATGATAAACCCTTCAGAGCACTCTGGAGACATCTACAAACACACTGTTTGACAGTTATCTCCCTCCATATAGTTGATTTAATAGAATGAAGTTTCCCTCAACTTCTGATCTAAAGCCAGTTTGGAATTGAATTGGGAGTTGAAAGCTGATTCTAGCTCTGTGCGTGGGGGATTCTATCCAATCATCCACAGTGCTGCAGTACTACTATTTGACAGCTATCTCCCTCCACAATAGATCTCAACCATGTACGCCGCAATTGCCCCTCAAACGTCTAATCCAAGGTCAGTTTCGCAGTGTACCCCCTGATAGTTACAACTCACAGTTGGGGAGTTTGAAGCTGATTTAAGATCAGAGCGTGAGGCCAACTTCTCCCTGGAAGTATCTCAACACTAGACACTTGCCAGGGGGGGAACATAACACTATTATTATAAGAGCTGAGCTGGGTCAATTTCCTTTCGATTGGCTGGTGCTTGACTGACTGCTGGGCTGGATTTGACAGGCTTTGGTTCTTCCCCCAGGGAGGTTTTGGAATAAGTTAGTGTTTTGGGCTTAATGAAAAAGTTGTGTGATGGTCCCCTGACTCAGCGCTCGTAAATCCATGTCCCCTTAATGAGCGACTCCTTACAGTTAAACTTCATTAATTATCCTGAGAACAAATTAACAAGAGAGAAGCGGGATGAATCTGAATTAAGTTTAATGTGTTTTTCATTACTGAGATTGGGAGGGAGACTTCCAAACATACATTGTTGGGTTTGGGCTTTATGATAACCATAAATAAATAGTTAATTTAAGAAATATCATCCACATGGGTTTGTTTTTTACAGTATGAGTATGTGGGAAGGTGATTATCAATGTGCTTAAATACCAACTAGATCTACACAACTCTTTGGTGGGTTTAACTATATATATATATATATGCCATTTAGCGACGCTTTTATCCAAAGCGGCTTACAGTCATGTGTGCATACATTCTACGTATGGGTGGTCCCGGGGATCGAACCCACTACCCTGGCGTTACAAGCGCCATGCTCTACCAACTGAGCTACAGAAGGACCACTAACTCAATGCTAACATCATGTCCCTATGTCTTACAGATCTGTGATAAGGAGTGGCACTACTACGTGATCAACGTGGAGTTTCCTGCCGTGACGCTCTTTGTGGATGGCGTGACCTACGAACCCTACCTGGTGACAGACGATTGGCCCATCCATCCCTCATCAATCGACACCCAGCTGACAGTGGGTGCCTGCTGGCAAGGTCATTATAGACTCTTATATACTGTCCTGTGTTCATTCCAACTCCTTGAGGCTGTCCTAATATGGACACCATACCAGAATAACAATATTTTGTACTGTAAAATAAAGGGAGGGGAGGGAGTTTCTCTTGGATTCAGACATTCTATCACAGAGCACACAAAGAATGCAGCGGTTTTCAATATCCCAGAAACCCCTGCATATTGGGTTTGATTGAAAAGGGCCCTATGTATGTTTCATATCATGTTTCAGCCATTTCCCTGAGCATTACCATTGGGGTGTCTTCGTGCAGTTTGAAGGAAGTTGCTAACTAGCTTTATCTCGGTTACTAACTACCATTAGCACATGCTAGCTGTTACCATTAGGGATGACCCCATTTAGTTGACTGGTCGATAGGCTGTTGGTCGACCGAGATTTCATGAGTCGGGCAGTGGCAAAAATTGTTCAGGGTGTACAAGACACCTGTCTGATTCGCGCCTGTCTGAGTGGACTGATCCATTGTGGAGGCCATGGGGATGGCACAGACCATCACGCTAAGACATGTGCTACTTTAATTGTACAGTATATGGTTATATTATGGTAAGAACAGTGCTTTTTCCCATGTTGGATAGTGGTCATTGTCCGCAGCACTGTTGAATTGGCGCCTTTTCCTAGACCATGTTGCTATGTGCATAATAATGAACCACCATATTGGTGTTGAGAACAATGTGGCGGAGGCAGCAGCGGAGGTAGGAAACGAGGAAACAGCCTTTGAATGAATTGTCTAAGATGAATGAGGAGAGAGGAAACCCCAACTCAATTAGGCCTATAATCAATAGCCTAACTGTTAAATATGCCTGGCTTTATAAATCATCTATATTCTGTATATCTACAGAAATAGGACAGATCCTGCTTCTGTTCGATAGCCTACTGATTCTGTGAGCACCAAGCCTCACGTAACCACAACATGTCGGATAAACAGTTTTTAATCTTGGCAATGCTGTAATAAAGGCTTTACAATGTTTTTGTTAGAACAGCCTCTTTGTTATTACTTATAATTTATTTAGTGTTGTTTACACGGTTCCAAATTGTCTGAAAAATAAAATGTATAATAATCTCCTATCTCCTTCTTATTGTAATTATTACTATTATTATTATGATCATCATTATAATAATAAGTAATGTTGTTATCATTTGTGAGCTTAATATAACAGCCTTGTATAACCACCATCAAGCTGTAGGCATCCTGTTAAGTCTTAATAACATAACTTACTTAGGCCTATATTTCTACAGACAACAGGAAAAGGCAGGCTGAACAGGCCCCATTAACATTGACGGGGCTTTAGAGGAGCGGGTCAAGAGTTTCAAGTTCAATCAATCAAATGTATTTATAAAGCCCTTCTTACATCAGCTGATGTCACAAATTGCTGTACAGAAACTCCCTAGAAAGGCCAGAACCTAGGAAGAAACCTAGAGAGGAAGCAAGGCTATGAGAGGTGGCCAGTCCTATTCTGGCTGTGCCGGGTGGAGATTATAACAGAACATGGCCAAGATGTTCAAATGTTCATAGATGACCAACAGGGTCAAATAATAATAATCGCAGTGGTTGTAGAGGGTGCAACAGGTCAGCACCTCAAGAGTAAATGTCAATTGGCTTTTCATAGCCGATCATTCAGAGTATTTCTACCTCTCCTGCTGTCTCAAGAGAGTTGAAAACAGCAGGTCTGGTACAGGTACCACGTCAGGTGAACAGGTCAGAGTTCCATAGCCGCATGCAGAACAGTTGAAACTGGAGCAGCAGCACGACCAGGTGGACTGGGGACTGCAAGGAGTCATCAGGCCAGGTAGTCCGGAGGAATGGCCTTAGGGCTCAGGTCTGAGAAACAGAAAGAAAGAATTAGAGAGAGCATACTTAAATTCACACAGGGCACCGGATAAGACGGGAGAAATACTCCAGATATAACAGACTGACACTAGCCCCCATACACATAAACTATTGCAGCATAAATACTGAAGGCTGAGACAGGAGGGGTTGGGAGACACTGTTGCCCCGTCCGACGATACCCCCAGACAGGGCCAAACAGGCAGGATACCCACCCACTTTGCCAAAGCACAACCCCCACACCACTAGAAGGATATCTTCAACCACCAACTTACCATCCTGAGACAAGGCCGAGTATAGCCCACAAAGATCTCCCCCACAACACAACCCAAGGGGGGAGGCCAACCCGGACAGGAAGATCACGTCAGTGACTCAACCCACTCAAGTGATGTACCCCCTCCTAGGGATGCCATGGAAGAGCACCAGTAAACCATTGACTCAGCCCCTGTAATGGGGTTAGAGGCAGAGAATCCCAGTGTAGAGAGGGCAACCGGCCAGGCAGAGACAGCAAGGGCGGTTAGATGCTCCAGTGCCTTTCTGTACTACATTCACACTCCTGGGCCAGACTACACTCAATCATAGGACTCAATCAAAACTGATAGAGACATACCCCAAGCGACTTACAGCTGTAATCGCAGCAAAAGGTGGCGCTACAAAGTATTAATTTAAGGGGGCTGAATAATTTTGCACGCCCAATTTTTCAGTTTTTGATTTGTTTAAAAAGTTTGAAATATCCAATAAATGTCGTTCCACTTCATGATTGTGTCCCACTTGTTGTTGATTCTTCACAAAAAAATACACTTTTATATCTTTATGTTTGAAGCCTGAAATGTCGCAAAGTTCAAGGGGGCCGAATACTTTCGCAAGGCACTGTATATAATAGGCAGTGTCAGAGATAAGCCCATAAAATTGTCATAGACTCCAGTCACCCAAGTTATAGACTGCTCTGCTACCGCACAGAGCGCCAAGTCTAGGACCAAAAGGCTCTTCAACAGCTTCTACCCCCAAGCCATAAGACTGCTGAACAATTAATAAAATCACCACCGGACAATTTACATTGACCCCCCTCCCTTTTGTACACTCGATGTTTATTATCTATGCATATTCACTTCACCCCCACCTACATGTACAAATTACCTCAACTAACCTTTAACCCCCGCACACTGACTCGGTACCGGTGCCCCTTGTGTATATCCTCGTTATTGTTATTCTTATTGTGTTACTTTTTCTTCTAATTTTTTATTTTAGTCTACTTGGTAAATATTTTCTTAACTCTTCTTGAACTGCACTGTTGGTTAAGAGCTTGTAAGTAAGCATTTCACGGTAAAGTCTACACTTGTTTTCGGCTCGTGACAAATAAAGTTTGATTTGATTTCAATCATTCATTCATTAATGTCATTACAGAGCATACAAGTCAATCATAATTTCAAATGCAATCAAGCATTTTATTTAAAATGAAATAACAATGGCCTCCCGGGTGGCGCAGTGGTTAAGGGCGCTGTACTGCAGCGCCAGCTGTGCCAGACTCTGGGTTTGCGCCCAGGCTCTGTCGTAACCGGCCGCGACCGGGAGGTCCGTGGGGTGACGCACAATTGGCCTAGCGTCGTCCGGGTTAGGGAAAGTTTGGCCGGTAGGGATATCCTTGTCTCATCGCGCACCAGCGACTGCTGTGGCGGGCCGGGCGCAGTGCGCGCTAACCAAGGATGCCAGGTGCACGGTGTTTCCTCCGACACATTGGTGCAGCTGGCTTCCGGGTTGGATGCGCGCTGTGTTAAGAAGCAGTGCGCCCTGGTTGGGTTGTGTATTGGAGGACACATGACTTTCAATCTTCGTCTCTCCCGAGCCCGTATGGGAATTGTAGCGATGAGACAAGATAGTAGCTACTAAAACAATTGGATACTGTCACGCCTTGGTCATTGTATTTTGTGTTTTCGTTATATGTTTGGTCAGGCCAGGGTGTGACATGGGTTTATATGTTGTGGTTCGTATTGGGGTTTTTGTATTATTGGGATTACGGCTGAGTAGGGGTGTTGCATAGGCTTGGCTGCCTGAGGCGGTTCTCAATCAGAGTCAGGTGATTCTCGTTGTCTCTGATTGGGAACCGTATTTAGGTAGCCTGGGTTTCGCTTTGGATTTCGTGGGTGATTGTTCCTGTCTCTGTGTAGTTTCACCAGATAGGCTGTAATTAGGTTTCACGTTCCGTTTGTTGTTTTTGTATTTGTATAAGTTATGTTCATGTATCGCGATCCTTCATTAAAGATCATGAGTAACAACCACGCTGCATTTCGGTCCGACTCTCTTTCGACAAACGAAGAACGCCGTTACAGATACCACGAAATTGGGGAGAAAAAAAGGTCAAATTCAAAAAATAAAAATAACAATTCAACCTTTGAATAATTAGAGTAAACAATAAATAAACTGTTCTGTTTCGGAAATTGCATTCACGAATGTGACTGTTTATAGTCTTTGCTTTTCCAAAAATTAAAAAAAATAAACGTTACAACAGACTCTCTGGTATGCTTATAATTATTTTTATGTTTGCATTGTTCCAAACGGTCAGAATAATTATATTGTAATCTAACAGTAACTGTTTGTCAAACATAATATGCACGCAGAGCTTCTTACCTTCTTTTTCTTGATCTCCAGTATTTTGTCACAACGAGTAAAATGTATTCCACAAATCGACTACCTCTTTACCTCCTGAGCAACCAGTAAACAAACATTCCCCTGTTTCAAGTTTATTTCTCACATCCTCTGCATCCATTTTGCTATCACGTGTTCAGAGTTGGTTATAACTTATTTATTGATGTGATTATGATATGCTATAGGTCAGGCTCTATTGGTCATGTGCATGCGATGCGTACATGTGTTACATAAAGAGAGCAAGGGTTGAGGGAAAATGTAATGTTTTTCCTAAACAAATGGGGGATTACGGTAACAGAACTTTTCAGTTAGAAATGGCTGTAATTACGTTGCAGCTTCAGCAACACGAACAGCGCGATAAACACTGTTGAAATTCTGTGGTGGTCGCTGCAGCAGGGAGGAGACATCAGGCAACAATTCTAAGCCCGGCCCGGCACAATCAAGTCAATTGCGGTCAGACTCCCTCTAGTCATTTGTGTGTCTTAATTTTATCATGAAACAATGTGCTTAAAGCATCACACAAGCTCAGTGATTACAGTTGATTTGATTAACACATAGGATGTGTCTATAAATGGAAAAATACACGTTTGGTCAAATTGGTTAAACAAAACAGACTACTCTCGGTGGACCTAGTTACCATAGACTTCCAGTCATTGCACTAACGCTAGTTAGCATTAGCTCACGAAACAACCTCTAACATCGAGTCATTCTTTTTCAAATCAAAGAGGCTCAAGCTTGGAGACATCGAACAGGATACACAGCCTGTCAATTTCAGCCGCTTGAAAAGAGGGGGCTAATGATCCCATTTGAACGAAGAAGCACTACTTACCATAGCTTTTATGATTCAAAATAATTATGATTTAAATGTGTTTGCTGGGGGGAGCAGGTCCGCGAGGTGGTTAATGCTAAATCACATGAGCCCCACTCGAGGCATCGAGGTCCAACGTCAAGGGCATTTCCGTGTCATTTGAATTTATTTTAATCTGGCTCCTGATTGCAATTTTCTCTTTTTTCTCCTGTTTCCTCTCTCTTTCCATGAATCTGTGATTGTGTGAGAAAGCCCTGTAGAAGGGATTAAGACAGTCTGAATGGAAGACAAGTTCTTTGGCTATTACAACCCAGTGAAGCTGCTTTAAGCTTCACTAAGCCGCAACTGATAACTTTGCAGACCATTAGTGAACAGGATTGCCTTTCTAAGTACCCACCACCCTGCACACAATCAACAACGTAATGAAGAGACACACGGAACGAAAGGCCCCAGACATCATTTTAGCTCCCCCAAATCAAAACGAGATTTGTGACTTGAGACTAGAGCGACAGAGTTTATTTGATTTTTTTTTACCCATTTTCGTTGGAGAAACATTTATGGAGATTGCTTTGAATGGTGCTCTGCAGCAGAGTAGACAAGCAATGTATGCCATGTAATTACTATACGTCTCTACTAGGGAAGTATAGTGCAGAGAAACTTTGGTTGTCCTTAGGCCAACTGTCATATCCTACCTCTTCTTAACCATAATCTTGAACCTACTCTCTTTTCCTAATACAGCTAAGTCAAACTGTTGATTTAAACTTAATTGCTATCTTTCTCACTGCAGGTGTAAATACTATACAGCCAGATGTGCAGAAATGGCATATGCTATCAGCACTGAGGCCTACGCACTGAACGTGTTCAAATGATCCTCTTTTGGTAGGACGATACTGAAATGACCCAAAATATGCTCCCTCAATCTGTCCTTCGGTGCCACAACAGTTCATTGATAGCGTCATAATAAATAAAAAAAATCTGAAGCAATAAGTCTGGAGCCGGTGCAGGGGGCGAGACCTGGCTCTGGGGCCGTTAGCATGTTACTATAGCGACTAGCGAACTGCCAGTTCCATCTGCCAGTGGATCAAAGAGGAGACTCGCACACACTCGTCTGGATAAGACAACGGCAGCGTTTCACAGGTCTCATGTCCCAGACGCTCTGAGCCCAAATCTACCTCACATTGGACATGTTTTTATTTTGTTGTTTTGACAGTCGCTTTAAAAAAGAAGTGGGGAGAGCAGATGGGAGCTGGCAAACTAAACTGGCTGGCATTTCCGTAGTCACGCTATCGGCTTTATTTTACAGTACTGTTTGGCTTGGTATTTACCTGATGGTTAGGAAATGTGGTAACAAAGGTCACCCTCTGTTAGCCTTTATTGAAACCTTTATTTGTAAAGGTTAGTCTTGTTGAAAGGTTAGTTATGTAGGTTCATCTCTTTTCTTAAAGTGTCATTTCTAACTTAGACCGAGTAAATAAAGCGTAAAGGACTGTATGATAAAGAATTACCAAAGCATATTCTTATATTATAATAGAGGCAGGCACAATATTGCTTTCACCTGCTCTGTAGTTTCAGATCAGAACGGATGATGGAGAGGACATGATCTCCTCGGAAGCCGTTTTGAGATGCAGCTTTGAACTGAACAAACCTTGAGCTCCCACCCTTCCTTTTCTCCTCCCTAGGTGGTGAGGTGTCCACACCACGGTTCACCCAGTTCTTCCGGGGCAGTCTTTCTGGGCTGACCATCCGGCCAGGGAGGATCGAGACCCAGAAAGTAATCTCCTGTCTACAGGCCTGTAAGGAAGGACTGGATATCCACTCACTGGAGAGCCTGGGCAAGGACATCAAGGTGACAGCTCTGCAGACACGCTGGTGCACACACACACACACACATACAAACACATATAAACAGACATAAGTCTACAAACACACCTTACCCTTATAAGTCATAACATCTGTGTTCTACAAACAGTACTGTTAGGAGATCTGAAAAATCACCATCAATCTGATCAATATGATTATACTCTTTGGTCAAGTATTTATTTTTAAGGCGATCCATGTAGAACCGGTACAAATCGAGAGGTTCAAGACATTACAGTAAATGAACTTCACCTCTAGTGTCGATGTGTTGATTCATGTGTTCTTCTGTGTGTGCAGTTCCACTTCAACCCAGCCCAGTCGGTGCTGGTGATGGAGGGAGAGGACCTGGAGAGTGTCAACACAGCCATGGCCAAGGTCTCCTACATCAACTCACGCCAATTCCCCACAGCAGGCCTCAGACAGCTACACATCACCACCACCGTACAGTGAGTATGGAACCCTATAGATGTGTATGTGTATGCACACCCACTGTAATCTGTCTCCCACACACAGACACACACACTGTAATCTGTCTCCCACACACATGCTCACACTCCTCAACCTCTTTTCCTTGCTCTCTCACACACAGTTTACAAGCGCAGACAAAGGTGCTTGAGCGCACAGACACACAAACATGATTCACACCAAGCACACAGAAAGACTTGTATCCCTTCACAGAATGTGTTTATCAAGCTTTCATTTGTGTATTTCACACAAACAAATACAGCAGAGGTAAAGAAATGTGGTTCTCTGGGGAAAGAGAGGGGGAAGTGTTTTGATGGTGGGAGAGTGAGAGAAAAGAGAGAGTCTACTGTGTGAAAGTGGAGTCCTTCAAAGGCATGTCCTCGGGTCAGTGTGTGGTGTGGGTGTGGGGGTGTGTGTACATCCGAGTCTCTGCCTTTGCTCGCTGTGTGTCCCCGGGTCAGTGTGTATCCGTGTTTGTGGCACGCTCTCAAGGTTAGTGTGTACATGCGTACGTTCCAGGTTGTGTGTGGGTCTGTTGTCTGGCGCGGCCTGTGGTCTCTCTGTGTCTGATGTGCTAATCAGGAGTGTTAGAGGGGAGAGGCATGTCCCTCTCTTTGCATCTCCCCTCAGTAACCACACCATTCCAACCCACCACGCCACGGCTGAGAGGGCCGCTGGGATGCCGTTGCGCCGTGGTTGCCATGGAGCTGTGGCACAGGGGCCAACATCTCGTCAGCTGATGATGAGGATATGAATGAGGCCCATGAAGGCAATCTGCTATGTCAGGGTTTCTCATGCCAGAGAGCACTCAGAGAGGGAAAGTTGATCATTAGACAAATATAGCTCTGTTAAGACTGGCTGGCTGATTGGTTGGCTGACTGGCTGGGTGGGTGACTGGCTGGCTGGGTGGGTGGGTGACTGGCTGGCTGATTGGGTGGCTGACTGGCTGATTGGCTGGGTGGGTGGGTGATTGGCGGGCTCGTTTTCTGTCTCTCTTTCTGTCTCCCTCTATTCCCTCATCCCCTCTGTCTTTCTCTCCCCCTCCTCTAGTCACCATTTCAAGAAAGTTATTGGATTTCAATGCTTTCAATGCTTCAATGATTGCAATGTTTTGCATGTATATGTAACAGCTCATGTGTTTATGCCATTACCTAACAGGAGAGAGAGAGAGAAGAGAAGAGAGAGAGACTTGTGCAGTCTTATAGGAGTAAATTAAATGTATTGGTAAACAAATGCAGGCCCAAAGCAAGACAGGAAGTGAGAGTGGATGAGTGGAGAGAAAGAAATAGTGTGATATAAGGAATGAAACAGGCCCAAATAAGAACAGGGCTGAGAAAGGATTGGGAGAAAAGTCAAAAAGGTGTGTGTATGTGTGTGAGTGTAGTATGTGTGTGTGTGTGTGTGTGTCTGTCTGTCTGTGTGTGAGTGTAGTATGTGTGTGAGTCTGTCTGTGTGTGTTTGTGAGTGTAGTATGTGTGTGAGTCTGTCTGTGTGTGTTTGTGAGTGTAGTGTGTGTGTGTGTGTGTGTGTGTGTGTGTGTGTGTGTGTGTGTGTGTGTGTGTGTGTGTGTGTGTGTGTGTGTGTGTGTGTGTGTGTGTGTGTGTGTGTGTGTGTGTGTGTGTGTGTGTGTGTGTGTGTGTGTGTGTGTGTGTGTGTGTGTGCCCCCTGTATGCGTGTCTACACCTGTTCACAGTTAAACAGTGAGGGAGGGGTCGGCCAAACCACGATTGTGGTGGATAGTGGACTCCTGTCACAGGAGCTGTAATAGGATTATTCGAACTCAGAACTCAGACCGCTGCCTTGTATAGAGAGAGACGGCTCCTCCTACACTCAGCAGAAATATGTCCCTGGCTATGTCTCAAACTGCACCCTATACTCTACATGGTGCACTACTTGTGATCAGGGCTCATAGGGTATATGTAGGCAACAGGGTGTAGTTTGGGAAGCAACTCCTTAATAGTGTTTCTGGTCAAATGGCATTTATTTAGTGAGGTCCGGATCCCATTGTGACGCAGAGAGGACACTATTTGGCCGAGGGACACTATTTGGCATGACAGGCCCTAGTTTAGTGTGGAGACTGTGCTACACCCCACAAATATTTTACTGATGTTGTTCAGGGTAATTGTTTGTGGAGTTACAGCCAATTTTGCTCATCGGATAAATCTACACACACGATTGCAGGTGCACGCACGCACACACACACACACACACACACACACACACACACACACACACACACACACACACACACACACACACACACACACACACACACACACACACACACACACACACCCACTTCCTATTCAAAGCCAGTTTGTAAGGTAATTATGGAGATCAACTAATCAGATATACACATACACACACATACATACATTTTTTTAAATAATTTATTTGTTTAACCTTTATTTAACCAGGTAGGCCAGTTGAGATCAAATTCTCATATACAAACTGCGACCTGGCCAAGATAAAGCAAAGCAGTGCGACAAAAACAACAACACAGAGTTACACTTAAACAAACATACACTCAATAGAAACAATAGAAAAATCTGTATGCAGTGTGTGCAAATGAAGTAAAGAGGTAAGGCAATAAATAGGCCAATAGTAGCGATGTAATTTCAATTTAGCAATTTACACTGGAGTGATCGATGTGCAGATGAGGATGTGCAAGTAGAAATACTGGTGTGCATTGACCCTGGGGTATTTTGGCCCTGACTCTGCACTGGCTGCCTCTATGCACACTCACCTGACTCCACACACACACACACACACACACACACACACACACACACACACACACACACACACACACACACACACACACACACACACACACACACACACACACACACACACACACACACACACACACACACACACACACACACACTTTTCATACACTGCTGCTACTCTATTTATTATCTATCCTGATTGCCTAGTCACTTTTACACTTACCTACATGTACATATTACTTCAACTCCTCGTACCTCTGCACATTGACTTTGTTCCGGTACTCCTTGTATATAAACCACGTTATTACTTCAACTCCTCGTACCTCTGCACATTGACTTTGTTCCGGTACTCCTTGTATATAAACCACGTTATTGTTATTTTGTGTTACTATTTCCTTATTGATCATTTGTCTCACTTTTTAACTCTGAATTGTTGAGAAAGGGCTCATCAGTAAGCCTTTCACAGTAAAGTCTACACCTGTTATATTCAGCGCCTTTGACAAATACATTGGATTTGATTTTGATTTGACACACACAACACACACACTTCCTATTCCAATACATGTAAATACACAGACACACACATCCCATTCAAAGCCAGTCTGTTATTTAGTTAAGGAGAACAATGCATCTAAGTACATGCTTTATTTAGGCCTAGACTTAGTGCAAGTACCATGGGAAAGCAGTCCAATCAGTAAGTTTAGCTAGTAAAGCCTGAAGCACTGTTATCATAGAAACAAATAGACTGTTTTTAATTAGCGTGGGAAAGTAAATATATGAATAAGTAAGTTAGTGAAGAGCACTTTTCACCGACCCTTGAAAAGAGTCATTTTGAGGCTTTAGGCGCCAGGGTTTGTATTAATCCTGAGAGACTGCGCTGCCCCCCTCAAACTGTAATGAACTTAGATGACAGCCAGCTTGTTTCCCCCAGAAGGCCTGGGTGGGAAGCTCCTCGCTCTGGGTAGGATATCCTTAGAATCTAGATCCCAGATCTAGGTTCAGCTTACCCTCCCCCTCCCCAAGTCGTAATCCAGTATGGATAAGTGCAAAATTGATCTTAAATCAGTGACTAGGGGAAACTTCATCTGAGGACTACTTAAACAGTAGTAACTGTGAAAGGTGTCAGAGAGAATGTCAAATCCAGAAGCAACTCCTAGCCCCTAAGCCCTTACCCCTAGGCACAAGTGTGTAGGAGGTAGGTACAGTGAATGTAGAAATATAACATTCAAATGTTTCTTTGTTTGGGGTTTTCATGTTAACCGTTGGCTGAGAAAGTGTTAAATTGTGTTGAAGAGAAAATGTGATAATTAGTATACAAATGTGAATGTGTGTGTTCGAGCCATCTGTCTCAAAAGCACATCACTCACTCCCAAATATTCTGAAAAGCTGTAGAGTTTGTTGCCAACAGAGACCACTTGCAAAAACAATGTGATGTCCACTTTCACAGTTGCCTCTATCACAATCTGTCTTTACAGTAACTGTCTCTGATCTCTGAAATTAAAATTAAAAGTGCCAAGTCATTCATTACCAGGACCAGAAAGAGTATTTAGACTGTGTCCTCTTGGGTGAAAGCACTCATTAATGGTGCCACACAATGCAATTTATTCTGATTCCAGTATCAAATGGCAATTATGTTCCCCTAATCTCTCTCACCCTCTTGTTCCTTATCTGTGGGCCAATTATCTACAAAAACTGCCCTGAACAATCGTGACCTGAGGAAAACAAGGTGCACTTTTTGCATCATCTGTCAATACACTAATGTCTATCTCTATTTTCTACTACTTTTCTCTTCTCCCCCTGGGAGCTCAGGTGTTTCGGGGAGGACATATGCATCTCCATCCCAGACATTAAGGCTTTAGTAATGGTCCTGCCACCCAGCGAGCCACGGATCACCATCGCTGGTTCAGATCAACTCGTCAGGCCTGCCGCCGACCTGCGTGGAGCCATGGGCGTGGCACCCTTCAAGGAGCTGCGCATCACCAGCACTGTAACCAAGGGTGACGGTGTGCCATTCAGAGCAGGTGGATGAGGGGCCGGTTACCGTGGATACATGTTGATCAGCATGATGTGATCCCAAGTAGTCAAGTTGTAAAAGTGTGTGTTTGTGCATCCGTGTCTGTGTTTGATTTTGTTTGTGTATATGTGTTTAGTCTACAGGCCTGGTGTTCTGGAGGCGATGCACAACCTGGATTACTGTGATGTCCTGGTGATCGGAGAGGAGCTCAACCCGGAGCAAGAGAGTCTGGAGATTCACCACAGCTCTCTAATGGGGAAACACCTGGACGCCACGAACTCCACCTCAGGAATATCCATATATGGTACGTGTAGTTGAAGTCGGAAGTTTACATACACATTAGCCAAATACATTTAAACTCAGTTTTTCACAATTCCTGACATTTAATCAGAGTAAAAAAATCCCTGTTTTAGGTCAGTTAGGATCACCACTTTATTTTAAGAATGTGAAATGTCAGAATAATAGTACAGTGATTATTTCAGCTTTTATTTATTTCATCACATTCCCAGTGGGTCAGAAGTTTACATACACTCAATTAGTATTTGGTAGCATTGCCTTTAAATTGTTTAACTTAGGTGAAACGTTTCGGGTAGTTTTCCACAAGCTTCCCACGATAAGATGGGTGAATTTTGGCCCATTCTTCCTCACAGAGCTGGTGTAACGGAGTCAGGTTTGTAAGCCTCCTTGCTCGCACACGCTTTTTCAGTTCTGCCCACAAATTTTCAATGGGATTGAGGTCAAGATATTTATATTAGTGTCTTGAGAAAAACACTGGGCCCAGTGCTGAGCCCTGGGGGACACCATCTATATTTGGTTGGGAACACCAGGAACACCCTTGGTAATACTGCCTTTTCTCCTGTCTTTTTCCCTAGGTGTGGACTCCATGGCCCATTATGAGGAGGCCCTCAGGCAGGTGCGCTACAGGAACTGGCGCCCGGCGACCCTGAGTAACAGGAGGTTCAGGCTCACCTGCTCTGAGCTCAATGGACGCTACACCAGTAATGAGTTTAACTTGGAGGTCAGGGATGAAACACATTCTATTCTCTCATATTTCTACCACTGCCTCTCTTCTGTCTTCATACCTATTTTAACACCTCTCTCTCCTTTTCTCACACTCCTGAACACTCTTTTTCGCCACATTTCTGCACCGTCACTTATCACCCAGCCCCATTTACCCTTTATCCCTGTCTGTCTTTGTCTGCATCAGTGCCATCTCCATACTGACTGATATGTTATTTGTCCCGCCCTCAGGTTAGCCTCGTTCACAAGGCAGCACCCGTAGAGCATGTCAATCACATGGCTGTCCAATCCCAGTACATGCGGTCGGTGCATCATCCACTGATGGTGCACTCTGTCAATTCCCACATCTCAGGTAAGGCACCCAGCAGTTCGCACACACACACACACACACACACACACACACACACACACACACACACACACACACACACACACACACACACACACACACACACACACACACACACACACACACACACACACACACACACACACACACACACACACACGGTGAAGACCTGAGGGTGTGTTTGGTTGAACTGGAGGGGGATCCAGATTAGGCTAAGCCTTCAGATCATACAGACACATGCTGTCTCTGTCTCCCTCTCTCAGGGTCACACACAGGCAAACACACACACACACACATACACAGGACTGAGTGATCCTCCCAAGGGTAGGGAGGACAGAGCACATGGCAGAGGGAACTGGGGATCTCTGCCCTATTGTGTACAGAGAGAACCGAGTGTAGAGACACAACTCAATGGAAAGAATGTGGCAGCAGATTTCTACGGTTTTACCACATGAACAGAAAGCCAGTCCCTCCATACTTTTTTATATTACATTAATAATACTCATATACACTACTTTCAATGTAATGAAACAGTGAAGTGATTTTGTCATTTCAGATGAACTTATCTTTTAACACATTTCTCCCCCCACAGGCACCCCTCCAGCTGCCACAGTCGTGGTAGTGATCTGTATCGCCGCCCTGGTGTGTATAGTGGTGCTAGGCATCTACAGGCTCCACAGTACACACCAGGACAGCTCCAAGAGTGAGGAGGATGGAGCCAAGGACCCAGAGATGGACTGGGACGACTCCACCCTCACCATCACAGTCAACCCTATGGAGGTGAGAGGACATTACACAAAGGAATTCCCAGAGAAGGCATTGTCAACTAAAATCAACTCCAAGGCACTTGTGAAGATCTGAATTGTTGAGACCTATTGAATTGACTGAATATGTGTAGGGGTTGAATGATTGATTAGGCCTACTCTAGGTCTAGTGGAATGGCTAGGGGTTGAATGATTGATTAGGCCTACTCTAGGTCTAGTGGAATGGCTAGGGGTTGAATGATTGATTAGGCCTACTCTAGGTCTAGTGGAATGGCTAGGGGTTGAATGATTGATTAGGCCTACTCTAGGTCTAGTGGAATGGCTAGGGGTTGAATGATTGATTAGGCCTACTCTAGGTCTAGTGGAATGGCTAGGGGTTGAATGATTGATTAGGCCTACTCTAGGTCTAGTGGAATGGCTAGGGGTTGAATGATTGATTAGGCCTACTCTAGGTCTAGTGGAATGGCTAGGGGTTGAATGATTGATTAGGCCTACTCTAGGTCTAGTGGAATGGCTAGGGGTTGAATGATTGATTAGGCCTAAGGGTTGATTTGTGACTGGGTTTTATTACATGTGTTTCATTACATTTATTACGTTGAACCTGTTTTGGTATTATATTTAGCGATTGGGTTTTGTAGCAAGGACTTTATTTTTGTCCTTTGATATGTTATATTATCAATGATTTCTGATCTATAGCTTTTACGTGTTCAGGTAGGCCTCCGTACAACAACAAACATATAAATAAGAGGGGTGCTCGACAACAATGACAGAAATTCAACAAAGGCTTGCCAAGAAAAAACTGTCAAAGACTAATTCAAGGTGTTGTTGATTGGTGAGAAGTAGGCATTGGTCTGAAGCCCAAAAAGAAAGTAAATTCAAGTGAGCACCACAATGCCTATTCCACCCATGCTCTACCAAGGTTTTCCAGCACCACAATGCCTATTCCACCCATGCTCTACCAAGGTTTTCCACCCATGCTCTACCAAGGTTTTCCACCCATGCTCTACCAAGGTTTTCCACCCATGCTCTACCAAGGCTTTCCAGCACCACAATGCCTATTCCACCCATGCTCTACCAAGGTTTTCCAGCACCACAATGCCTATTCCACCCATGCTCTACCAAGGTTTTCCAGCACCACAATGCCTAATCCACCCATGCTCTACCAAGGTTTTCCAGCACCACAATGCCTATTCCACCCATGCTCTACCAAGGTTTTCCAGCACCACAGTGCCTATTCCACCCATGCTCTACCAAGGTTTTCCAGCACCACAATGCCTATTCCACCCATGCTCTACCAAGGTTTTCCAGCATCACAAGGTCTACTCCACCCATGCTCTACCAAGGTTTTCCAGCATCACAAGGTCTACTCCACCCATGCTCTACCAAGGTTTTCCAGCATCACAAGGTCTACTCCACCCATGCTCTACCAAGGTTTTCCAGCATCACAAGGTCTACTCCACCCATGCTCTACCAAGGTTTTCCAGCACCACAATGCCTATTCCACCCATGCTCTACCAAGGTTTTCCAGCATCACAAGGTCTACTCCACCCATGCTCTACCAAGGTTTTCCAGCATCACAAGGTCTACTCCACCCATGCTCTACCAAGGTTTTCCAGCATCACAAGGTCTACGCCACCCATGCTCTACCAAGGTTTTCCAGCATCACAAGGTCTACTCCACCCATACTCTACCAAGGTTTTCCAGCACCACAATGCCTATTCCACCCATGCTCTACCAAGGTTTTCCAGCACCACAATGCCTATTCCACCCATGCTCTACCAAGGTTTTCCACCCATGCTCTACCAAGGTTTTCCACCCATGCTCTACCAAGGTTTTCCACCCATGCTCTACCAAGGCTTTCCAGCACCACAATGCCTATTCCACCCATGCTCTACCAAGGTTTTCCAGCACCACAATGCCTATTCCACCCATGCTCTACCAAGGTTTTCCAGCACCACAATGCCTAATCCACCCATGCTCTACCAAGGTTTTCCAGCACCACAATGCCTATTCCACCCATGCTCTACCAAGGTTTTCCAGCACCACAGTGCCTATTCCACCCATGCTCTACCAAGGTTTTCCAGCACCACAATGCCTATTCCACCCATGCTCTACCAAGGTTTTCCAGCATCACAAGGTCTACTCCACCCATGCTCTACCAAGGTTTTCCAGCATCACAAGGTCTACTCCACCCATGCTCTACCAAGGTTTTCCAGCATCACAAGGTCTACTCCACCCATGCTCTACCAAGGTTTTCCAGCATCACAAGGTCTACTCCACCCATGCTCTACCAAGGTTTTCCAGCACCACAATGCCTATTCCACCCATGCTCTACCAAGGTTTTCCAGCATCACAAGGTCTACTCCACCCATGCTCTACCAAGGTTTTCCAGCATCACAAGGTCTACTCCACCCATGCTCTACCAAGGTTTTCCAGCATCACAAGGTCTACGCCACCCATGCTCTACCAAGGTTTTCCAGCATCACAAGGTCTACTCCACCCATACTCTACCAAGGTTTTCCAGCACCACAATGCCTATTCCACCCATGCTCTACCAAGGTTTTCCAGCACCACAATGCCTATTCCACCCATGCTCTACCAAGGTTTTCCACCCATGCTCTACCAAGGTTTTCCACCCATGCTCTACCAAGGTTTTCCACCCATGCTCTACCAAGGCTTTCCAGCACCACAATGCCTATTCCACCCATGCTCTACCAAGGTTTTCCAGCACCACAATGCCTATTCCACCCATGCTCTACCAAGGTTTTCCAGCACCACAATGCCTAATCCACCCATGCTCTACCAAGGTTTTCCAGCACCACAATGCCTATTCCACCCATGCTCTACCAAGGTTTTCCAGCACCACAATGCCTATTCCACCCATGCTCTACCAAGGTTTTCCAGCACCACAATGCCTATTCCACCCATGCTCTACCAAGGTTTTCCAGCATCACAAGGTCTACTCCACCCATGCTCTACCAAGGTTTTCCAGCATCACAAGGTCTACTCCACCCATGCTCTACCAAGGTTTTCCAGCATCACAAGGTCTACTCCACCCATGCTCTACCAAGGTTTTCCAGCATCACAAGGTCTACTCCACCCATGCTCTACCAAGGTTTTCCAGCACCACAATGCCTATTCCACCCATGCTCTACCAAGGTTTTCCAGCATCACAAGGTCTACTCCACCCATGCTCTACCAAGGTTTTCCAGCATCACAAGGTCTACTCCACCCATGCTCTACCAAGGTTTTCCAGCATCACAAGGTCTACTCCACCCATGCTCTACCAAGGTTTTCCAGCATCACAAGGTCTACTCCACCCATACTCTACCAAGGTTTTCCAGCACCACAATGCCTATTCCACCCATGCTCTACCAAGGTTTTCCAGCACACAGCTTTGACCTACTACAGTTACCTACTACAGCTATGTCGGTCTATTGTACTTCAAACAATGTGTATGCAAGTTGCTTAGGATTCAACCCTTCTTAAACAGTACGTTTCTAGCTAGCTAACAAAGCTCTGTCAAGTTGGTTGTTGATCATTGCTAGACAGCCATTTTCATGTTTTGCCATAGATCTTCAAGTAGATTAAAACTGTACCTCGGCCACTCAGGAACATTCACTGTCTTCTTGGTAAACAACTCCAGTGTAGATTTGGCCTTATGTTTTAGGTAATTGTTCTGCTGAAAGGTGAATGAATCTCCCAGTGTCTGGTGGAAAGCAGAGAGAAGCAGGATTTCCTCTAGGATGTTGCCTGTGCTTATCTCCATTCCACTTCTTTTTTATTCCTGAAAAATGACCCAGTCCTTAACGATGATAAAATATGGAGAGTGGTATTCAGTAATGTGTTGTATTGGATTTGCCCCAAACATAACACTTTGTATTCAGGACAAAAGGTGAATTGCTTTGCCACATTTTTTGCAGTATTACTTTAGTGCAAACGGGATGCATGTTTTGGAATATTTTTATTCCACTCTCACTTTCTCCTATCGCAGACATTGAATTCTGTAAATGTTTTAAAGTCACCATTTACCAATAGGTGCGAGGAATAAAATAAAAAAATAATTTAAAAAACTCCCTGGCCTTTGTGGTTGAATCTGTGTTTGAAACTCACTGCTCGACTGAGGGACCTTACAGGTCATTAATTGTATTTGGGGTACAGAGAGCCATTCAAAAAATCCATGCA
Organism: Oncorhynchus gorbuscha; assembly: GCF_021184085.1. Taxonomy (NCBI): domain Eukaryota; kingdom Metazoa; phylum Chordata; class Actinopteri; order Salmoniformes; family Salmonidae; genus Oncorhynchus; species Oncorhynchus gorbuscha. The sequence continues at coordinate 64,638,801 of NC_060180.1, forward strand.
ATTTATGAAGCACATTTTTACTCCTGGACTTATTTAGTCTTGCCATAACAAAGGGGTTGAATACTTATTGACTGAAGACATTTCAGCTTTTCATTTTTAATTCATTGGTATAAAATAATGTCAGTGGTAAAAATTCAACAATCTAAATGTAATCCATTTAAAATTCAACAATCTAAATGTAATCCATTTAAAATTCAACAATCTAAATGTAATCCATTTAAAATTCAACAATCTAAATGTAATCCATTTAAAATTCCTTCTGTAACACAAATATTTGGGTGTCTGTGAAAGCGGCGGTACAGAGACCCTAAAACATGTAGGGTAATAGAAATGAGAGAGAAATTATTCTTCACTTTCTATTACCCTTAATCTTAGGATCCATGGTGTCGAAGATTGTTCCTATGATTATTTTGTGCTATTGTTTGCCATTCACCTTGAATCATGTTATTTACATTGCTGTGTGTCTGTAAACCACTATAAATAGGAGCTAAGTGCAATGCAGGTAACACTGAGGAAGATGTCAGCTTGACATCATGTCATTCACCTGTACTTCTCATCTTGAACAATGGATTCAACTGAGCAAAAATAAATACATCTCTCCCATTTTTGTTGAGTGCCCCAACTCTCTGCCTTGAATGAGTCATTTTGGATGTTTTTACAGACACGCCCTTATGTTACAGTATTTTTAAAGTGTCTTCTACATATTGGAAGAGTAATTCTCTGTTCCACTGTGTTCTTTCCCGTAGAACGTCGGAGAGCCTCAGACGGTGGAGGAGGAGGTAAATGAGGAAGAGGAAGATGAACAGGTAGGCGACATCACGAGTGCAGAGTCTGACGACAGTGATGAAACAGAGGAAGAGGAGGACGACGAGAAGGAAGTGAAGGAGAGCAAGCTGAAGAGCAAGCTGGAATGGGATAGCTCTTCGATAACATATTAATCTTTCACGCATGCGCACATGCACATACACACATACACACACACCTACATATACAGAATTTGCTAAGTCAGTCAATCAGTTGTGAAAACAGCTACCCATCAAGTTTGCCACTGTCCAATGTTTTATGTTCAATGTCGCTCTCTTCTGGTCAAAATAAGGCATTACACACAATGATTAATTGTTTTCTGACGAACCAGTGGAGCTTATTTTCTCATATTTTGGTGTAACTAATAGTTCCTATTTAAAACCACCATTGACAACACAATAGGTAGGGCCAATTGAAAATTCAGTTGCACAAGCACATTTCCACCTTATATCCAATGGCTCGTTCATCTGTGTTTCATTATTTCTGGGTTTGGGCATGAAACATTGGACAGCACATTTTCCTCTTATCTTCCTCAATTGCTGTTGAGTTACTAATACAAAAAGATTATTGAATGCATTCATTGTAAATACCTTCTTTTGCATTAATACAAAATTATGCATTTCTTGGATTTTGAGATTGTATTTCATTCATTTGAAATCTTGGAAATATATTTGAGGTCTTCTGAAAAATGGACTTACAAATTATCATTAGCATATTTAATTTATTTAAGGTATTTTAAGAGCCAATGTATTTACAAAACTAATTTTGAACATTTTTGATAGTCTCATTTTTCTTTCTGTCTGCCTGGTTCATGTTCTTGGACATATGAAACCAAGAGAAGTTCCTGTATGTTTTTATAAATCCCTCGTGAATATAGCAAGTAGTGTAGCTGAACTATCATTCACCTTGTGCTTGGTTCAATCCGTGGCGTTGAAGACCTGCGCTTCAATACGCAACAGATGTAAAGGCAATGTTCACTGCATAGGATGGCTCAATTACCTTTACCAATCGCACTATAGCGCAGATCTTCAGCGCTACGGATTGAATCGAGCCCCTTGTCTCCCACCTACCTCTCTTCAAACTGTATGTTTAAACCTGCTTGCATCAGAGGCAGGGCATTTTGAGTAGTTTAGTTTCTCCTAACCACAGATCTAGGATCAGCTTACCCTCCTTCACCTAACTTTAACCGTTAGAAAGGAAAATGCTAAACTGATCTTAGATCAGCACTCATGGTCATGCCTCTATCTGTATTTTCCGTTGACTTGTGTCCATCTACTTCTTAGTCTGAGATGAGGGCCTGAGAATAGACACTTAACAGGATAGTTAACCCCATAATAAAGTTTGTCCGTTGTTTTTATACATCAAAAGTGGTATAAAGTCCATAAGTTGTGTAAATGTTTTATGCCATGTGTTGTTTAAAATGTATGGGTCTGACAGCACATTTTGGGGTGAACTATCCCTTTAGTCACCACCTGAGGGCAACATCATACAAAATCCCTATTCTCGGTTTGACAGGTTGGCATTTTTAGCCTGGGCAGAGACAATTTATCACATTCTCTTTGGCTGTCTTTACACAGGCAGACCATTTTTGGGGACACAACCAAATTCACATAGAAATATGAGTTATGGAGCTGTCACTCATTGAAAGCAAGTCTAAGAAGCGGTAGTTCAGTTCTATGTGCACTTTTTCTATGCTACCCGTTCTTAAGTTTTGTTTTTGCATCTTTTACTTTTGGTTTTGTACAGCAGCTTCAAAAAGCTGAAAATATGATATGTTTGGTTATGGAAAATACATTTCAAAGCAGTTTAGATGGTAAAATGATTCTCTTCACAAAGAAATTAGGCAAATTGTATAAACCAGGAAATGGAGCAATTTCTGCACATGGCACCTTTCAACACTTGGAATTTCTGTGTTAAATCATTGTATATATATTGATTGGTATTTTGACCAATCAGATCAGCTCTGAAAAATATCTGATATGAAAAGATATGATTGGTCAAATGACCAATTAGTGGAAAACCCCAAAATGGGCTGCCTGGGTGCATCTCAAAGGGCTGAATTGTCTTCTTCACCTTGTCTCCTTTCCTTCACATGTCACCTTGTCTCCTTTCCTTCACATGCCCATCGAAAAAACACCGGTAAGGTGAAAGCAAACTGATGGGTTCCATTGCCTACCCAAATTTTGCTTTCACCAGCTCAATTCATGTCCATATAGATTAAGGAAAGGAGACAAAGAGAGGTATCCACTTCTGACTATTGAGATACCCTCTCATGTTGTTGTTGTTCTATGATAAACCACCTCTGTCCGGAGTGCCACTGTAAGAAACCAGAAACTATTGATCCTCACGCTCATTCTCTGGTGGCCTGTAACAGGGCTGCTGTAGCTGAATCTAGCCAACTCCTTTCTGACCCCTTGATTTTCCCAGAATGCCACTCTAAACTCTGCATCCGTTACATGTTTATGTCTGTAACAGTGGTTAGAACTCTTCCCCGTCGGCCTTAATGCCTGTGGTTGTGATGTCATCATCGTGAGACGAGCCTTTCCCATTGCCTTGTTTCACCCCATCTTTACACCAAGTGTGTCATAGAGGAGTAAAAATAAACTTTTGCATATAACTGTGTCAAAACAGTTAAAGACAGTTATTTTATATATATGTTTCATTTATTTTTGTTTTTGTAAAGGTTTTTTTTTCTTTTCTTCTCTTTGGTGGTCACAGCAGCACTTTCTGTACATTGACCAATAAAGACTTGTTTTAGAATCTACAGTATATGTGTCTTCTCTCTCTCTATATGTGAGGACAATAATGTGTGATGTCCTGTCTGGCTGCTTCATAACCTAGTATGCCTAGAATTGTATAAGGACTTTGATAGGCTACATTTTACAGTGTGACTGCTTCAATTTGACTGGGGATAGCTTTATTTGTGACCTACAGGTACAAATTAGAATTGTGCAATAGCAGACCGTAAGAGAGTTACAAACGTTGATTTTTTTGTGTTAGCAATTAGACATTGTTCTAATTGCTAGTTACCCCTTAGTACCCTAATGTTGGTGCTAGCAAGCAAGCAAGCTAGGTTGAGCTAGGTATCAACAGCCAATTCAATAGGGTTTGGAAAATAGTGCGTTTCAATAAAAATGCGATCTTGCGGAGTATTTACATACAGTTCAGTTTTCTCCAAAATTGGTACCGCTCTGTTTACGTCCCTCGCCCATGAACACATCGCCCACCGGTCCCCCACTCCTTCATTCAAAAATAATTAATGGGCTTCCGTTTTTTCACCTGTTGCACCACTCGCTGTGCCCGGTCTAAGGCACTGCATCTCCGTGCAAGAGGGGTCACTACAATCCCTGGTTCGAATCCAGACTGTATCACATCCGACCGTGGTTGGGAGTCCCATAGGGCGGCGCACAATTGGCACAGCTTCGTCCGGTTTTGGCTGGGGTAGGCTGCCATTGTAAATAAGAATTTGTTCTTAACTGACTTGCCTCGTTAAATAAAGATTACATTTTAAGTTAAAAATACAAAAAAATTATACTGTATGTGGATCTTGTTTGAAGCTGTAGGCTTTTTCATGAAAAACAGCCTACATAAATAGATGGGCTGCATTTCAATTTCAGCTCAGATTGCCAGCATCTTGTGCATCAACAACTCGCAAGGAGAACATTTTTGCCCATGCTAGTCTCTCACCTACACTGCCCATCATGTGCCAAAGGCCTCTAAAGAATATTCCCTCTCCTCTGTGGCCACTTCACATGTGACCTGTGCATGAGCACCATTGAGAGGGATTGCTACTGTGAGGACGCGCAGTCACACGGCCAATGCCCTGAGTGCCACAAACTGTTTCCCAACCTACCCTCTTCAGAGTGGGACTTCCCACTGGTAGGACATGTCCTCCAGCACCTGACAGAGCAGAATGATATTGGGCAGTGAGACAGAGTCAACCAGGGGGGAGGAAGTCCCTTTGTGGTTTGTGCCACATGGGCAGGCGAGGAGTGAAATTCTGCCAGACCTGCGAGCTCAATTACTGCTAGATATTCCTGAAGAACCCTCACATCCGGGCCCGTACTGTTCTCATGTTTTATTGGCGCCCATTATGGAGCTACTGTTTCAGTGACGGAACAGGAGATTGCGAGGTGTGTATATACATTTTTCACAGCTCAGCACCGATAGCCGAGGTTAAAAACAAGGTGACTGGACTGAGAATTACATCATCTCACCTGCTCCAATGTTCTCTTTTCTATGCATGTCTTTCAATGAATCTTTCATAGAAAGATGTTTCATTTTCGTATACAGTATGGCACAATAAAAAGACATGCATTTCAAAAGTTGCTTATACAGAGAAATACAGGTGAGCACAGTAGTGCATCATCATTCCTGTCCATATCATAGTCATAAGAGAAAGCATTCGGCCTATACTAGCAAGCACAATGAGGCAGACGGACGTTTTACAACAATAAACACAGCCAAAAAAAGGAATGATGAGATCTCAGCCTCATAGATGATGCTTTGTAGGCTACATCTCGAAAAAATAATTACATTACAGCTTCTCGGTTGTTTTCATTGTGGCGGGAGCCGCAGCCTAATCGCATCATTACTGATAATGTTAATTAGAAACTCCAAAACCTTGGCCAGACAGCAAATGTTAACAGTCAATTACTGTATCCCCTTGATGGTCGTTGAGGTTAATTGCATTTGTATTAGTGGGCTGTTAAAGCCCAATGATGAGGCACAACCAGTGTTATTATGAAGCATGCTGCCTGCATGGCCAATGGCTTTGTCCTTGTCTTCCATTTCTAACTAATAACTCATCTCTCAGCCTCACCAATGTAAACGACCATAGATGAGAGATACATCTGAAGTCATTGTAGTAACAGAGATGAAGTCGACCCAAGAGCATACAGTGGGGCAAAAAAGTATTTAGTCAGCCACAAATTGTGCAAGTTCTCCCACTTAAAAAGATGAGAGGGGCCTGTAGTTTTCATCATAGGTACACTTCAACTATGAGAGAGAAAATGAGAAAAAAAAATCCAGAAAATCACATTGTAGGATTTTTTATTAATTTATTTGCAAATTATGGTGGAAAATAAGTATTTGGTCAATAACAAAAGTTTATCTCAATACTTTGTTATATACCCTTTGTTGGCAATGACAGAGGTCAAACGTTTTCTGTAAGTCTTCACAAGGTGTTCACACACTGTTGCTGGTATTTTGCCCCATTCCTTCATGCAGATCTCCTCTAGAGCAGTGATGTTTGGGGGCTGTTGCTGGGCAACACGGACTTTCAACTCCTCTAAAGATTTTCTATGGGGTTGAGATCTGGAGACTGGCTAGGCCACTCCAGGCCATGAAATGCTTCTTACGAAGCCACTCCTTCATTGCCATGGCGTTGTGTTTGGGATCATTGTCATGCTGAAAGACCCAGCCACGTTTCATCTTCAATGCCCTTGCTGATGGAAGGAGGTTTTCACTCAAAATCTCACGATACATGGCCCCATTCATTCTTTCCTTTACACAGATCAGTCGTCCTGGTCCCTTTGCAGAAAAACAGCACCAAAGCATGATGTTTCCACCCCCATGCTTCACAGTAGGTATGGTGTTCTTTGGATGCAACTCAGCATTCTTTGTCCTCCAAACACGACGAGTTGAGTTTTTACCAAAAAGTTATATTTCAGTTTCATCTGACCATATGACATTCTCCCAATCTTCTTCTGGATCATCCAAATGCTCTCTAGCAAACTTCAGACGGGCCTGGACATGTACTGGCTTAAGCAGGGGGACACGTCTGGCACTGCAGGATTTGAGTCCCTGGCGGCGTAGTGTGTTACTGATGGTAGGCTTTGTTACTTTGGTCCCAGCTCTCTGCAGGTCATTCACTAGGTCCCCCCGTGTGGTTCTGGGATTTTTGCTCACCGTTCTTGCGATCATTTTGACCCCATGGGGTGAGATCTTGCGTGGAGCCCCAGATTGAGGGAGATTATCAGTGGTCTTGTATGTCTTCCATTTCCTAATAATTGCTCCCACAGTTGATTTCTACAAACCAAGCTGCTTACCTATTGCAGATTCAGTCTTCCCAGCCTGGTGCAGGTCTACAATTTTGTTTGGAGTGTGACTGTTTGAGGTTGTGGACAGGTGTCTTTTATACTGATAACAAGTTCAAACAGGTGCCTATTATACAGGTAACGAGTGGAGGACAGAGGTGCCTCTTAAAGAAGAAGTTACAGGTCTGTGAGAGTTTGTAGGTGACCAAATACGTATTTTCCACCATAATTTGCAAATAAATTCATTCAAAATCCTACAATGTGATTTTCTAGATTTTTCTTTTCTCATTTTGTCTGTCATAGTTGAAGTGTACCTATGATGACAATTACAGGCCTCTCTCATCTTTTTAAGTGGGAGTATTTGCACAATTGGTGGCTGACTAAATACTAAAGACTTTATTACCCCACTGTATCTGTTCCCATAACTCACTGCACAGGTAGTATTAAGTTGAGGGCCTCTACCAAGACCACAGTTATAGCCAAGTTATCCCTCACAAATGCAAGTGATGCTACAACATCCAAATAAAATATGGTGCATTATGAAAAGTGTTGAGACCTCTTGACTTTTTCCACATTTTGTAACGTTACAGCCTTATTCTAAACATTTTTAAATTGTTTATTTTCTCTCATCAATCTACACACAATACCCCATAGTGACAAAGCAAAAACAGACATTAATACATTTCTGCAAATTTCTGTAAATCAAATGAGTCTCATAGAAAAGGGTCTGAATACTTACGCAAATAAGGTATTTCTGTTTTTTTATTTTTAATAAATCAATTTTAGAATAAGGCTGTAATGTAACAAAATGTGGAAAAAGTTAAGGGGTCTGAATAGTTTTCAAATGCATAATATATTCCTCTTCAGTTGGATTTGTTCCGACCTCCCCCCCCCCTTTTTTTTCTTTTTACAGCTCCAATAGACTTCTCACTAGCTCCAATAGACTTCTCACTAGCTCCAATAGACTTCTCACTAGCTCCAATAGACTTCTCACTAGCTCCAATAGACTTCTCACTAGCTCCAATAGACTTCTCACTAGCTCCAATAGACTTCTCACTAGCTCCAATAGACTTCTCACTAGCTCCGCTCCAATAGACTTCTCACTAGCTCAGCTCCAATAGACTTCTCACTAGCTCCAATAGACTTCTCACTAGCTCCAATAGACTTCTCACTAGCTCCAATAGACTTCTCACTAGCTCCAATAGACTTCTCACTAGCTCCAATAGACTTCTCACTAGCTCCAATAGACTTCTCACTAGCTCCACACAGACTTCTCACTAGCTCCACGCAGACTTCTCACTAGCTCCAATAGACTTCTCACTAGCTCCAATAGACTTCTCACTAGCTCCAATAGAATTCTCACTAGATCCAATAGACTTCTCACTAGCTCCAATAGACTTCTCACTTGCTCCAATAGACTTCTCACTAGATCCAATAGACGTGTGTCCACTTGAAAAGTAACACTAAAAAGAACAATTGACTGTTTATAAAAAAAGTTCAGTCCAAAGCATTGCCCCAAAGCGATTATATTTCACTATTCCAAGGTCAGCATGCGTAGAATACAAAGATGTACTTACCGAAGAAGGCCAGAAGAGGGAGAGCACTACCTTTCTTGGGCTGGGAGAGGATCCAAGTGCAGTTTTGTGTAAACCGTTATAAAAGGCATCCGGTGCTGCCTCTCTCCTCTGGTTTAACCTCACTGCCCGTACAGTATATATCACAGGACCAGTCACGACTTCTAATAGAACTCTATGTACAGTTCCCTGATTCCTTGTGTCTCTATGTCTCTCGGCCGGGTTGATCCATCAATCCATCTGTTTGTGTGTGTGTCCTTTCTGTCCTTTCTGTCCTTTCTGTCCTTTCCTGTGCAGGTCCTGTCTCCTGTCTCTAATCCGTCACATCCGTTCATCCTCCGGGACGGAGCTGCCGTTTATGGGTCACAATTTATTAAGCTATTAACTTTTATGACCATTCCTTCACCATCACACACATGCCTTGAGCCTACGGATAGACCCTGGATGGGTACTGGATGGATGGACACACACACACACACACACGTGCACAAACACATATATACACAAACACACAAGCACACATACAGGCACACCCACACACACACATATATGCACAAACACATAAGCACACACACACAGGCAAACATACACAGGCACACATATACACACACACACCTGAGCACACAAACACACATTAGCACACACATATATGCAGACACACACACACTCACTTACAGATACTGCACACACACAGTCCCTCGCCTCATCTGAGGTCATAAAAACAGGGATCTATTACTGAGCTTGAGTTGCCGGGCATGTCATGTCCCAGAACCATACGGGACATAACACACACAAATCACACACCTACTATTCACTACTAAGGGCACTGAGCTGTGTTTGTTTGTGTCTAAATGTTTTTCAGTGGAAATAAATGTGATGTTGATGATTACACAATTTCATAAGTGAAGGTTGGTGTCTTTTAACAGTGTTACCATAAAACTACACAGATTAAATGGACTGAAATGTTATGTAATTGTGTGTGTGTAAGTGTAGTGCATGTGTATATAACTATGTGTACTTGGTGTGTACATGGTATGTGTGTTTTCACGAGTGTGCATGAGTGTGTTCCCTGAAGCAGGGCAGGTTAGATCTCATTAAATGCTCTTCCTGGCAACAAGGGGGATAACTTTATTTGAGATTCTCCAGTGCTGTAAGAGAGAACACATACGCCAAATGTACAGTACATAGTTCCAAACTAAGGTGACTTGTGTGCTGGAGTGTTGGCACGAGAATGCTTTGTTGGTGTGTGAAATCAAACCAGTGAAAATGTGTCACTGGCACTAGAACACCAATGAAACTGGCATTGAAGTTTTGGAACACAGCTCCATATTAAAATAAAAGAAAACAGTAGTTGCAAAACAATTCCTGTGTCTGTCTGGCTGGCTGTCTGTCTGTCCATAGCACAAACACACAGGCACAATCTATCTATCTACAGTATCTATCTATCTATCTATAGTATCTATCTACAGTATCTATCTATCTACAGTATCTATCTATCTACATTATCTATCCATCTATCTATAGTATCTATCTACAGTATCTATCTATCTACAGTATCTATCTATCTACAGTATCTATCTATCTATAGTATCTATCTACAGTATCTATCCATCTATCTATCTATAGTATCTATCTACAGTATCTATCTATCTACAGTATCTATCTATCTATCTATCTATAGTATCTATCTACAGTATCTATCCATCTATCTATCTATAGTATCTATCTACAGTATCTATCCATCTATCTATCTATAGTATCTATCTATCTACAGTATATATCCATCTATCCATCTATCTATCTATAGTATCTATCTACAGTATCTATCTATAGTATCTATCTACAGTATCTATCTATCTATCTATCTATCTATAGTATCTATCTACAGTATCTATCTATCTATAGTATCTATCTACAGTATCTATCTATCTACAGTATCTATCTATCTATCTATCTACAGTATCTATCTACAGTATCTATCTATCTATCTATCTATCTATCTATCTATCTATCTATCTATCTATCTATCTATCTATCTATCTATCTATCTATCTATCTATCTATCTACAGTATCTATCTATCTACAGTATCTATCTATCTATCTATCTATCTATCTATCTATCTATATCTATATATCTATCTATCTACAGTATCTATCTATCTATCTATCTATCTATCTATCTATCTATCTATCTATCTATCTATCTATCTATCTATCTATCTATCTATCTATCTATCTATCTATCTATAGTATCTATCTACAGTATCTATCTATAGTATCTATCTACAGTATCTACAGTATCTATCTATCTATCTATCTATCTATCTATCTATCTATCTATCTATCTATCTATCTATCTATCTATCTATCTATCTATCTATCTACAGTATCTACAGTATCTATCTATCTATCTATCTATCTATCTATCTATCTATCTATCTATCTATCTATCTATCTATCTATCTATCTATAGTATCTATCTACAGTATCTATCCATCTATCTATCTACAGTATCTATCCATCTATCTATCTACAGCATCTATCTATCTATAGCACAAACACATACACACCTCTCAACTTATAAGAACTATTAGTCGTATTAGCAACGCTGTCATCGACACGTGGGATCCCCTCGTTTCCTTGTCATCCTATTTATTGCCCTTCTCTTACGTTCAACATCGTTTCCTTGGCAACCTGGGTTCTCTCCAGTTTGGGGGAGCTGTGTTTATTCAATATGTCTGGTGAGTAATTGTAGGACTTGAGACATTATTGGTTATAGTGACATCACCGACTCTGACAATACTTCCATATTGAGCAATTTCCCAAATAGCAGGTAATTATGTGTCAGTTAAAATGGAAAGAGGGCTAATCAGAAGTAGATATTGTTTAAAAGAGAGGGGGGTTAGGGTTGTTGACTAAAATACATGAACTGGATCAGCAAACAAGACAAGAGCAAGTGGAGCCCAGAATTTTTGCGGGACACCATAGAAATAGGTTGACAGTCTGCAACTCTCTCCAGCTCTCTCCAGCTCTCTCCAGCTCTCTCCATCTCTCTCCAGCTCTCTCCAGCTCTCTCCATCTCTCCCCATCTCTCTCCAGCTCTCTCCATCTCTCTCCAGCTCTCTCCAGCTCTCTCCAGCTCTCTCCAGCTCTCTCCATCTCTCTCCAGCTCTCTCCGTCTCTCTCCAGCTCTCTCCAGCTCTCTCCAGCTCTCTCCAGCTCTCTCCAGCTCTCTCCATCTCTCTCCAGCTCTCTCCATCTCTCTCCATCTCTCTCCAGCTCTCTCCATCTCTCTCCAGCTCTCTCCAGCTCTCTCCATCTCTCTCCATCTCTCTCCAGCTCTCTCCATCTCTCTCCAGCTCTCTCCAGCTCTCTCCAGCTCTCTCCAGCTCTCTCCATCTCTCTCCAGCTCTCTCCATCTCTCTCCATCTCTCTCCATCTCTCTCCAGCTCTCTCCAGCTCTCTTACCAGTCCTCTTTCCCTGCAGTTCATATCTGTTTCTACTCCTCATTAATTGGCCTCTTGAGGAGAAATAAAGTGTATTGAATTGAACATGTCTCTCGTTTCACTTAAAGATATTTGTCACAATTGACCCCTGCTGTAAACACCTCCAGGAGGACATGTAGCTGGTCTTTCCAACGTCAGTGTGACCAGGGGAGTGGCCAGAGGTCCCCGTGTGTCCTGTCAGAATGTGTGGTCCAGATGTTACAAAGAGTCATTTTAATGAGAATAGCTCAGCACTGTCAACTGGAATTGAATAGTGTCCAATAACCTTTGGCATTTTACTACAGTTTATGAGCCCTGTATGCAGCTGCTGTTTGTAGGGTCTAAGGTCCCAAGATTTTTTCTGTCCATTTCACAACCAGGGGAAAAAAAACCAGGGCCTTACTCATGACTGAGGCTGGAATAACCACCCTTCTATTTATATTCCCCAGGGGCGCAACTTTGGTTTTAAAAGTGGGGGGACATAACGTGGAGGGGGGTCTGGGTGTCCTCACATTTTGGGGGGGGATCTAAAGCTAATTTCCTGCATTTATACACAATCTAACATGATCCATGACCCTTCTAGCCATCTCTATTTAGAACAACATAACAACAACATTAATAAATATGTTTAAGTGATTGATAAGGCTGAACTAGATCAACAATAATTTAATAATCAATAGTGTTGCACCTTGAACCAATACCCTAACATATGAACAAATCTTACAAAGTACAAAAACCTTTGATGGTCTTTATTAAGATAATCTATATCAAATTTCAGCCAGATGGCCGACACAGCCCAACCCCCACCAGCCTAGTCAATAACTCAACTCTCTCCCCAACACAACTTCCTTCCCATCTTTTTTTTATGTCTCAAGGAAAGATTTGGAAAACAAAAGTTTTATAAAACACACAAACACATTAACACAGAAACAGTACACCCTCCATATAATTCATATCCATGGAGAATAAGATCACCTCCTCCCAACTGCCCACTGCACAGAGGCTAGGAAACACTGTCACCACCGATAAATCTACGATAATCGGGAATTTTAATAAGCATTTTTCTACAGCTGGCCATGCTTTCCACCTGGCTACCCCTACACTAGTCAACAGCTCTGCATCCCCAAAAGCAACTTTCCCAAGCCTCCCCATTTCTCCTTCACCCAAATCCAGATAGCTGATATTCTGAAAGAGCTGCAAAATCTGGACCCCTACAAATCAGCTGGGCTAGACAATCTGGACCCTCTCTTTCTAAAATTACCTGCTGCAATTCTTGCTACCCCTATTACTAGCCTGTTCAACCTCTTTTTTGTATCGTCTGAGATCCCCAAAGATTTGAACGCTGCCGCGGTCATCCCCCTTTTCCAATTGGGTGACACTCCAGACCCAAACTGTCACAGGAGTATATCTATCCTACCCTGCCTTTCTAAAGTCTTCGAAGGCCAAGTTACAAACAGATAACCAACCATTTTGAATCCCACCATACCTTCTCCGCTATGCAATCTTGTTTCCGAGCTGGTCATGGGTGCACCTCAGCCACGCTCAAGTTCCCAAATGCTTTCATAATCGCCATCAATAAAGGACAATACTGTGTAGCCGTATTCATCGACCTGGCCAAGGCTTTCGACTGTCAATCACCACATTCTTTTCAGCACACTCAACAGCCTTGGGTTCTCAAGTGATTACCTCACCTGGTTCACCAACTAGTTCAGTGTGTCAAATCCGTGTCTGAATCCTGGCTCAGGAAGGTCACCAAAAATTCTGAGATTTCCATACCAAACTATAACATCTTCCGTCAAGATAGAACTGCCAAAGGGGGAGGAGTTGCAGTCTACTGCAGAGATAGCCTGCAAAGTAATGTCATACTTTCCAGGTCCATACCCAAACAGTTCGAACTACTAATCTTGAAAGTTACTCTCTCCATAAATAAGTCTCTCACTGTTGCCGCCTGCTACCGACCCCCCTCAGCACCCAGCTGTGCCCTGGACACCATTTGTGAATTGATTGCCCCCCATCTAGCTTCAGAGTTTGTTCTGTTAGGTGACCTAAACCCTCATAGACGTCATCCTGACCAACTGGCCCTCCAAATTCACCTCCGCTGTCTTCAACCAGGATCTCAGCGATCACTGCCTCATTGCCTGTATCCGCTACAGAGCCGCAGTCAAACGACCACCCCTCATCACTGTCAAACGCTCCCTAAAATACTTCTGTGAGCAGGCCTTTCTAATCGACCTGGCCTAGGTATCCTGGAAGCACATTGACCTCATCCCGTCAGTTGAGGATGCCTGGTCATTCTTTAAAAGTAACTTCCTCACCATTTTAGATAAGCATGCTCCGTTCACAAAATGCAGAACTAAGAACAGATATAGCCCTTGGTTCACTCCAGACCTGACTGCCCTCGACCAGCACAAAAACATCCTGTGGCGGACTGCAATAGCATCAAACAGTCCCCGCGATATGCAACTGTTCAGGGAAGTCAGGAACCAATACAAGCAGTCAGTCAGGAAAGCTAAGGCCAGCTTCTTCAGGCAGAAGTTTGCATCCTGTAGCTCCAACTCCAAAAAGTTCTGGGACACTGTGAAGTCCATGGAGAACAAGAGCACCTCCTCCCAGCTGCCCACTGCACTGAGGCTAGGTAACACGGTCAGCACCAATAAATCCATGATTATCGAAAACTTCAACAACCATTTCTCAACGGCTGGCCATGCCTTCCGCCTGGCTACTCCAACCTCGGCCAACAGCTCCGCCCCCCCCCCCCCCGCGGCTACTCGCCCAAGCCTCTCCAGGTTCTCCTTTACCCAAATCCAGATAGCAGATGTTCTGAAAGAGCTGCAAAACCTGGACCCGTACAAATCAGCTGGGCTTGACAATCTGGACCCTCTATTTCTGAAACTATCCGCCGCCATTGTCGCAACCCCTATTTTACCAGCCTGTTCAACCTCTCTTTCATATCGTCTGAGATCCCCAAGGACTGGAAAGCTGCCGCAGTCATCCCCCTCTTCAAAGGGGGAGACACCCTGGACCCAAACTGTTACAGACTTATATCCATCCTGCCCTGCCTATCTAAGGTCTTCCGAAAGCCAAGTCAACAAACAGGTCACTGACCATCTCGAATCCCACCGTACCTTCTCCGCTGTGCAATCTGGTTTCCGAGCCGGTCACGGGTGCACCTCAGCCACGCTCAAGGTACTAAACGATATCATAACCGCCATCGATAAAAGACAGTACTGTGCAGCCATCTTCATCGACCTTGCCAAGGCTTTCGACTCGGTCAATCACCATATTCTTATCGGCAGACTCAATTGCCTCGGTTTTTCGGATGACTGCCTTGCCTGGTTCACCAATTACTTTACAGACAGAGTTCAGTGTGTCAAATCGGAGGGCATGCTGTCCGGTCCTCTGGAAGTCTCTATGGGGGTGCCACAGGGTTCAACCCTCGGGCTGACTCTTTTTTCTGTATATATCAATGATGTTGCTCTTGCTGCGGGCGATTCCCTGATCCACCTCTATGCAGACGACACCATTCTATATACTTCCAGCCCGTCCTTGGACACTGTACTATCTAACCTCCAAACGAGCTTCAATGCCATACAACACTCCTTCCGTGGCCTCCAACTGCTCTTAAACACTAGTAAAACTAAATGCATGCTTTTCAACCGTTCGCTGCCTGCACCCGCACGCCTGACCAGCATCACCATCCTGGATGGTTCCAACCTTGAATATGTGGACATCTATAAGTACCTAGGTGTCTGGCTAGACTGTAAACTCTCCTTCCAGACTCATATCAAACATCTCCAATCGAAAATCAAATCAAGAGTCGGCTTTCTATTCCGCAACAAAGCCTCCTTCACTCATGCCGCCAAACATACCCTAGTAAAACTGACTATCCTACCGATCCTCGACTTTGGCGATGTCATCTACAAAATTGCTTCCAACACTCTACTCAGCAAACTGGATGCAGTTTATCACAGTGCCATCCGTTTTGTCACTAAAGCACCTTATACCACCCACCACTGCGACTTGTACGCCCTAGTCGGCTGGCCCTCGCTACGTATTCGTCGCCAGACCCACTGGCTCCAGGTCATCTACAAGTCCATGCTAGGTAAAGCTCCGCCTTATCTCAGTTCACTGGTCACGATGGCAACACCCATCCATAGCATGCGCTCCAGCAGGTGGATCTCACTGATCATCCCTAAAGCCAACACCTCATTTGGCCGGCTTTCGTTCCAGTTCTCTGCTGCCTGTGACTGGAACCCGAATTGCAAAAATCGCTTAAGTTGGAGACTTTTATCTCCCTCACCAACTTCAAACATCTGCTATCTGAGCAGCTAACCGATCGCTGCAGCTGTACATAGTCTATCGGCAAATAGCCCACCCATTTTTACCTACCTCATCCCCATATTTACTTTTCTGCTCTTTTGCACACCAATATCTCTACCTATACATGCCCATCTGATCATTTATCACTCCAGTGTTAATCTGCAAAATTTTAATTATTCGCCTACCTCATGCCTTTTGCACACAATGTATATAGACTCCACTTTTTTTTCTTCCTCTTGTGTTATTGACTTGTTAATTGTTTACTCCATGTGTAACTCTGTGTTGTCTGCTCACACTGCTATGCTTTATCTTGGCCAGATCGCAGTTGCAAATGAGAACTTGTTCTCAACTAGCCTACCTGGTTAAATAAAGGTGAAATTAATTATTTTTTTAAACATTTAAAAAATCGTAGGGCCTGTTGTCCAGACCTCTGTCAGTCTCTATGGGGGTACCGCTGGGTTCAATTCTCGGGCCGACTCTTTTCTCTGTATTCATCAATGATGTCGCTCTTTCTGCTGGTGATTCTCTGATCCACCTCTACGCAGACGACACCATTCTGTATACCTCTGGCCCATCTTTGGACACTGTGTTATCAAACCTCCAGACGAGCTTCAATGCCATACAACACTCCTTCCGTGGCCTCCAAATGCTTTTAAATGCAAGAAAAACTAAATGCATGCTCTTCAACCGATCACTGTCCGCACCTGCCCGCCTGACCAGCATCACTACTCTGGACGGTTCTGACTTACATGTGGACAACTACAAATACTTAGGTGTCTGGCTAGACTGTAAACTCTCCTTCCAGACTCACATTAAGCATCTCCAATCCAAAATTAAATCTAGAATCGACTTCCTATTTCACAACAAAGCATCCTTCACTCATGCTGCCAAACATACCCTCGTAAAACTGACTATCCTAACGATCCTTGACTTCGGCGATGTCATTTACAAAATAGCGTCCAACACTCTACTCAGCAAATTGGATGTAGTCTATCACAGAGCCATCCATTTTGTCACCAAAGTACCAAACACTACCCACCACTGCGCCCTGTATGCTCTCGTTGGCTGGTCCTCACTTCATATTCGTCGCCAAACCTACTGGCTCCAAGTCATCTATAAGTCTTTGCTAGGTAAAGCCCCGCCTTACCTCAGCTCACAGGTCGCTATAGCAGCACCCACCCGTAGCATGCGCTCCAGCAGGTATATTTCACTGGTCACCCCCAAAGCCAACTCCACTTTTGCTCCTTTGCACCCCAGTATCTCCACTTGCACATTCATCTTCTGCTGTAACGGCTCTCTTCTATCTCCTCCTCTGACGAAGAGGTAGAACAAGGATCGGACCAAAATGCAGTGTGATGATGATTCATGATATTTTAATGAGGGAAAAACTATACATACAGAAACTACAAAAATAACTAAATGAAATAACGAAAACTGAAACAGCCCTAACTGGTGCAAACGCAAAGACAGGAACAATCACCCACGAAACACTCACAGAATATGGCTGCCTAAATATGGCTCCCAATCAGAGACAACCATAATCACCTGACTCTGATTGAGAACCGCCTCAGGCAGCCATAGACTACGTAGACACCCCACAAAACCCCAAGACAAAAAACACACCACAATAACCCATGTCACACCCTGGCCTGACCAAATAAATAAAGAAAACACAAAATACTAAGACCAAGGCATGACATCTGCACATCTATCACTCCAGTGTTTAGTTGCTAAATTGTAATTATGTTGCCACTATGGTCTATTTATTGCCTTACCTCCCTAATCTTACTACATTTGCACACACTTTATATAGATTTTTCTATTGTGTTATTGACTGTATGTTTGCTTATCCCATGTGTAACTCTGTGTTGTTGATTGTGTCGCACTGCTTTGCTCTATCTTGGCCAAGTTGCAGTCATAAGTGAGAACTTGTTCTCAACTGGCCTGCCTGGTTAAATAAAGTTGAAATAAGAAATAATTAATTTATGAATATCATAGTTCTAATAGTACTGTAGAGCACGTTTTACTTGCACACAACATAGCAGGGTCACCCCAACCTCTCTGTGGCGTCTGCATGGTCCTAAAGCACACCGGGGCCATGTTTTGTATCACACTGCAGTTATAAAACTGGAGGGGGGGGTCAAGTCCCTCTGTCCCAGTAAAAGTTGCACCCCTGCAATTCCCATCCTCCCAAGGAAAGTCACAATCTCCAGAAGAGATACGCATCTTGACCCTTTTCACGCCTTGTCTGCCAAGGTCCCTCAACAGCAGCTAAATGCTGCTTTATCACCATTTTACCACTTAAGAGAAAATGGATGCTGGATGATGTCCACAAAGCATATGGGAGGAGAGATGAAGTATCTGTTTCCAAGGTTATTCTCCCGTTTTATTCTGTTGGTAACAATTTGGCTTTATAGGCTTTACAGTTATATACATCCATTAGTAATGTACATACCCGAGAGCCTTGCAGAGATGCGAGCAACCATTGAATTAGTTCTAGGCCGACTGCCAGAGTTGATTCATATCTGTGAAAGCTAAAGCAATAGTCCATAGACATAATTCTGAAAAGCCCTATTTCGATTCTTCCTATTAAAGGTCCCCGCACAATCATCCTATTTCCCAAATAAAAATAGCTTTTGAACGGCCAAAACATCACCCATAATATTTGTACACTATAAAAATGCTCAGAATTTAAGAAATTATACCTTTCCTCATCTCTAACTATTAGGATGTCTGAGCTCTCCTTGACTGACAGCTCTTAAAAAACCCTTGTGATCATTGCCAGATAACAGGGTAAACAATGGGGACACACTACAGGCAAAAGAGGACCGGGCACGCCCCCATTCTCATCGACGTGGCTGCAGTGAAGCAGCTTGAGAGCTTTAAGTTCCTTGGTGTCCACATCACTAGCAATCTAACATAGTCCAAGCACACCATGACAGTCGTGAAGTGGGAACAACAAAACCCTATTCCCTCAGGAGACTGAAAAGTTTTGACATGGTTCCTCAGATCCTCAAATGGCATCATTGAGAGCATCCTGACTGGTTGCATCACTGCCTGGTATGGCAACTGCTCATCCTCTGACCGCAAGGCACTACAGAGGGTAGTGTGAACGGCCCAGTACATCACTGGGACCAAGCTTCCTGCCATCCAGGACCTCTATACCAGGCGGTGTTAGAGGAAGGCCCTAAAAATTGGCCCTAAAATTGGCCCTGCACGGCAAGCGGTACCGGAGCGCCAAGTCTAAGTCCAAGAAGCTTTAAAACAGCTTCTACCCCCAAGCCATAAGACTCCTGAACACCTTATCAAATGGCTTCACAGACTATTTGCATTGCTCCCCCCTTTTACTCCCCTGCTACTCGCTGTTGTTACCATCTATGCATAGTCACTTTAATAACTCTACCTACATGTACATATTACCTCAACTAACCGGTGCCCCTGCACATTGACGGTACACCATCGTATATAGTCTTGCTATTGTTATTTTACTGCTTCTCTTTAGTTACTTGTTACTTTTATTTCTTATTATTATCTGTATGTTTTGTTAATGCATTGTTGGTTAGGGGCTCGTAAGTAATCATTTCACTGTAAGGTCTACCACCTGTTGTGTTCGGCACGTGTGACTAGTAAATTTTTTTGTATGATGTGACGTCCTTGAAGACAAGGTAAACAATTGACCACATCATTCCAAGCCTAAATATACTGCACAAAAATATAAACACAACATGTAAAATGTTGGTTTCATGTTAAATGCACTGAAATAAAAAGATTCCAGAATTGTTCCTTACGCACAAAAGGCGTATTTCTCTCATATTTTGTGTAGAAATTTGTTTACATCCCCGTTAGTGAGCATTTCTCCTTTGCCAAGATAATCCATCCACCTGACGGTGTGTCATATCAAGAAGCTGATTAAACAGCATGATCATTACACAGATGCACCTTGTGTCGGGACAATAAATGGCCACTCTACACTGTGCAGTTTTGTCACTCAACACAATGCCACAGATGTCTCAATATTTGAGGGAGTGTGCAATTGGCACGCTGACTGCAGGAAGGTCTAGCAGAGCTGTTGCCATAGAATTTCATGTTCATTTCTCTACCAATGATGTTTTACAGAATTTGGCAGTACATCCAATTGGCCTCACAACTGCAGATCACGTGTAACCACGCTAGCCCAGGACTTCCAAATCAGGTCTTTTCTCCTGGGGATAGCTGATTAAACTTTGGGTTTGCACAAGCAAAGAATTTCTGTACAAACTTTCAAAAACCGTCTCAGGGAAGCTCATCTGCTCGTTGTCCTCACCTGGGTTCCGTGTGGTAACAAACTTCAGTGAGTAAATGCTCACCGGACGCTGGAGAAGTGTTCTCCTCACCGATGAATCCCAGTTTCAACTGTACCGGGCAGATGGTGTTTTGTGGGTGAGTGGTTTGCTGATGTCAACGTTGTGAACAAAGTGCCCCATGGTGGTAGTGGGGTTATGGTTCGGCAGGCATAAGCTACGGACAATGAACACAATTCGATTTTATTGATGGCAATTTGAATGCACAGAGATACCGTGACAAGATCCTGGGGCCCATTGTTGTGCCATTCATCTGCCGCCATCACCTCATGTTTCAGCATGATAATAATGCACGGCCCCACGTCGCAAGGATCTGCACACAATTCCTGGAAGCCGATACAGCCTGATCAACTCTATGCGAAGGAGATGTGTCGTGCTGCATGAGGCAAATGGTTGTCATACCAGGCACTGACTGGTTTTCTGATCCCCACCCTTACATTCTTTAGACATAAGGGAATATACATGAAAACAGCATACAATAAGCGTACTGGACACTTTATTGGTGCCTCTGCACTAGCATCACCAATGACAATATGTTCAGCATTGTATGGATCAGACATGCATTTGATCATTTACAATTGGCCAGCATAGCCAATGTATTGATCAACATGAACACTCATGAGAAATAAAAGGTGGGAACAAATTTGACATGATTTTTTTTTATTGGAGACAAAAAACAAATATAGGCACCTGGCCACCCTACAGTGTACAGGACCCCATTGATTCGTACAATTTGTAACACTCATCTCCCGTCCGAAGGCTTTAAAAAAAACAACTCAAAGTAACAAAGTATAATGTCATATCACGTAAGAGTGAATTACTTAGACTTTAGGTAAAGCAGCCAACTACAGAGATTGATGGGGAGCAGGAGAGGAAGGAGGCTTCAGTCACCCACTCACTTGGCTTCAGTCACCCACTTGGCTTCAGTCACTTACTTGACTTCAGTCACCCACTTGGCTTCAGTCACTTACTTGACTTCAGTCACCCACTTGGCTTTAGTCACTTACTTGACTTCAGTCACCCACTTGCCTTCAGTCACTTACTTGACTTCAGTCACCCACTTGGCTTCAGTCACTTACTTGACTTCAGTCACCCACTTGGCTTTAGTCACTTACTTGACTTCAGTCACCCACTTGCCTTCAGTCACTTACTTGACTTCAGTCACCCACTTGGCTTCAGTCACTTACTTGACTTCAGTCACCCACTTGGCTTCCCCAAGATGAAAGCAGGAGACAAATCCAGCGGTGGCCTCCTCCTTGTCAGGCCTCTCACACCGGGCAGACAGGGGTCCTGTGATGGGCAGCTCGCACAGCTTCCCCACATAAGGTGCTGGATCAAGGGTGACCTCGCTGGGGAGGAGATCCAGGAGCCCTTCTATGTAGCCTGTAATGTTTTTCAAAAGTGAAATGTTTGTTAAATGGGGAGTGAATTTAATTTCCTTTTATTTACTGTTCTGAGTTATGATGCTATCAATTTATTGATGTAGTGATCTACTCATTCTACAAATGTGTTTTCTGGTATTTTTGAAATACTCAATTTGAAATATGCAATATTTGGTTGTGCACTTTTTGGTTAAACTTTTCAATGTTTGTATTTGGAATATGTGTGCCTGAAATGCTGAATTGATTTGAAATGAATAATACTATATTACATGTCTATACTTCTTTTCATGGAATCTCAAAGCTCTTCAAGAGCAAAAAACAAACAAGCAATATGTGGTGATAGTGGCCTGGGAAGCTGACAGGTCCACTAATATGACAGTATGCTGGGTCTGTCTTCACAGCATATCCCGTCTTTGCCTTGGGAAAACTGATTTTCTATCACAGCATTCGTGCTGGTTTGTTTGTCTGGGAAGTCAATGTTGAATTTTCTAAAATGTCTATCATTACAGCTTGATGATAGTGGAAAGACACAATGACACAAGCTACAGTGCATTCGGAAAGTATTCAGACCCCTTGACGACTTCCACATTTTGTTATGATAGACTTATTCTAAAATGAATGAAATAAAACATTTTCCTCTTCAATCTACACAAAATACCCCATAACAACAAAGCAAAAAACGGATTTTAGAAAAATGAAAAAAAAAAAATGTCAAACAGGAACATCTTATTTATTCAGACCCTCTGCTATGAGACTCTAAATTGAGCTCAGGCTTCCCGGGTGGCGCAGTGGTCTAGTGCACTGTGCTACCAGTTACTCCGGATTCGGGCCCAGGCTCTGTCGCAGCCGGCCGCGACCGGGAGGTCCATGGGGCGATGCACAATTGGCCTAGCGTCGTCCGGGTTAGGGAGGGTTTGGTCGGTAGGGATATCCTTGTCACATCGCACACTAGCGACTCTTGTAGCGGGCCAGGCGCAGTGCACGCTAACCAGGTCGCCAGGTGCACGGTGTTTCCTCCGACACATTGGTGCGGCTGGCTTCCGGGTTGGATGCACGCTTTGTTAAGAAGCAGTGCGGTTTGGTTGGGTTGGGTTTCAGAGGACGCATGGAATTCGACCTTCGTCTCTCCCGAACCCGTACGGGAGTTGTAGCGATGAGACAAAATAATAATTACTAACAATTGGATACCACGAAATTGGGGAGAAAAGGGTGTAAAAAATAATAATAAATGCATCCTGTTTCCATTGATCATCCTTGGGATGTTTCTACAACTCGATTGGAGTCCACCTGTGGCAAATTCAATTAATTGGACATGATTTGAAGAGACACCCACTTGTCTATATAAGGTCCCACAGTTGACAGCCCTCTCCCTCTTCCCACCTCTCAGAACAAAAACCAAGCCATGAGGTCTAAGGAATTGTCCATAAAGCGGCAAGACAGTATTTTGTCAAAGCACAAATCTGGGGAAGGGTACGAAAAAACGTCTGCAGCATTGAAGGTCTCCAAGAACACAGTGGCCTCCATGGAAGAAGTTTGGAATTACCAAGACTCCCCTAGACCTGGCCGCCCAGCCAAACTGAGCAATCAGAGGAGCACGGCCTTGGTCAGAGAGGTTGCCAAAGAACCCTGATGGCCACTCTGACTGAGCTCCAGAGTACCTCTGTGGAGATGGGAGAACCTTCCAAAATGAGAACCATCTCTGCAGTACTCCACCAATCAGGCCTTTATGTCAGAGTGGCCAGACGTAAGCCACTCCTCAGTAAAAAGTCACATAACAGCCTGCTTGGAGTTTGCCAATAGGCACCTAAAGGACTCTCAGACCATGAAACAAGATTCTCTGATCAGATGAAACCAAGGCGGAACTCTTTGGCCTGAATGCCAAGCGTCACATCTGTAGGAAACCTGACACCATCCCTATGGTGAAGCATGGACCTCAGACTGGGGCGAAGGTTCACCTCCCAACAGAACAACGACTCAAAGCACGCAGCCATGACCACGCAGGAGTGGCTTCAGGACAAGTCTCTTTGTCCTTGAATGGCCCAGCCAGAGTCCGGACTTAATCCCGATCGAAGATCTCTGGAGAGACCTGAAAATAGATGTGAAGCGACCCTCCCCATCCAACCTGACAGAGCTTGAGAGGATCTGCAGAGAAGAACGGGAGAAACTCCCCAAATACAGGTGTGCCAGGCTTGTAGCGTCATACCCAAGAAGACTCAAGGCTGTAATCGCTGCAAAAGGTGCTTACATTTACATTTAAGTCATTTAGCAGACGCTCTTATCCAGAGCGACAAAGTACTGAGTAAAGGGTCTGAATACTTATATAAATGTGATATCAGTTTTTTTTTTATTCATTTGCAAAATTATTATTTTTAAACTGTTTTTGCTTTGTCATTATGGGGTGTGTAGATTGATGATTCAATTCTAAAATGAATTGAAACGGGGTTTGAATAGTTTCTGAAGTCACAACAGATGAAAAGGGGTTATAGTTACCAGTATCGCTCTGCTTCAGCCATCTTACGTTTTTTAAACAAAGTCGTATGATGCGCAACGTGATGACGGTTTTTAAACAAAGTCGTATGATGCGCAACGTGATGACGTTTTTAAACAAAGTCGTATGATGCGCAACGTGATGACGGTTTTAAACAAAGTCGTATGATGCGCAACGTGATGACGGTTTTTAAACAAAGTCGTATGATGCGCAACGTGATGACGGTTTTTAAACAAAGTCGTATGATGCGCAACGTGATGACGGTTTTAAACAAAGTCGTATGATCGCAACGTGATGACGGTTTTTAAACAAAGTCGTATGATGCGCAACGTGATGATGTTTTTTAAACAAAGTCGTATGATGCGCAACGTGATGACGGTTTTTAAACAAAGTCGTATGATGCGCAACGTGATGACGGTTTTTAAACAAAGTCGTATGATGCGCAACGTGATGACGGTTTTTAAACAAAGTCGTATGATGCGCAACGTGATGACGGTTTTTAAACAAAGTCGTATGATGCGCAACGTGATGACGGTTTTTAAACAAAGTCGTATGATACGTGATGACGGTTTTAAACAAAGTCGTATGATGCGCAACGTGATGGCGTTTTTAAACAAAGTCGTATGATGCGCAACGTGATGACGTTTTTTAAACAAAGTCGTATGATGCGCAACGTGATGACGGTTTTTAAACAAAGTCGTATGATGCGCAACGTGATGACGGTTTTTAAACAAAGTCGTATGATGCGCAACGTGATGACGGTTTTTAAACAAAGTCGTATGATGCGCAACGTGATGACGGTTTTTAAACAAAGTCGTATGATGCGCAACGTGATGACGGTTTTTAAACAAAGTCGTATGATGCGCAACGTGATGACGGTTTTTAAACAAAGTCGTATGATGCGCAACGTGATGACGGTTTTTAAACAAAGTCGTATGATGCGCAACGTGATGACGGTTTTTAAACAAAATCGTATGATGCGCAACGTCAGAAAATACATGAAGTTTCATAATGCAGGAAGTAAGGCCTGCCTCCTAAATCCAAGTATCGTACCATCTACCGTCATTTCTCATACTTGGATCAACCTACTCTGAACTGGTTTCATCCAAATGGATGTTCAGGATCTTTAACAATACCCCTTCCCAAGAAGTTCCTAGAAGCTCCTGTAAGTTCCTAGAAGCTCCTGTAAGTTCCTAGAAGCTCCTGTAAGTTCCTAGAAGCTCCTGTAAGTTCCTATACCCACTTGTGAATTCTGCAGATCCACAGGACCAGGATTAAAGAACACTGTTTTAAAGAGAAGAGTAAATGAGAGTTTAGAGAGTGATCAATACATATATATATATATATCCTCCACGTGTCCTTGCACTCAAACAGAATGATGCCGACAGACCTTTGATCAAACCCCATGTAGTCTTGTTTTTCAATTACATTTGAACTGCTTCCAAAACACGAGTTGGGGAGAGAAAAAAGAAACCCAAGCCCATTTCAAGGCCGGCACCCGGCACGGAAGAGTAGTATCACGCTGTCTGGCATTGATTTCCAATACAGCAATCCCTTACATATCGAGATAGGGAGACTGGAGACTTGAGCGGATGTGAAACTCTGATATCACATTGTACAACAGAGATGTAAGCCCCGGTCTGGCAGATGTCTGCTCCATTATCCCGACTGCCACATTTGGGATGTGCACTTAGTGCTCCCTTTGAAGATCTATCATTTTCACTTACGCACAAGTCCATGTATTAGCTTAGCACGGGTCCATGTATCCGTGCTAAGCTATAGGCTGAACCAGCTATATTTATAGCTAGCTGTTTTGATCAACGCATAAAAATGCACTTTTGTTAAAATGTCAAATAAAACTGCAGGCTTTGAGATTCAATGGCTGAGCTTAGTGGAGCGGAAGCCCATTTGCTGGCCTCGGCCATTCTCAAGAGGGTAAATCCTCTTCAAACTTATTTAAGATGTTCCAAGGAAGTGTCCACTTAAATTCAGCACTGATCATCCACTTAATATCTCTAATAATTTCGAGGGATCTTAGAAAATTATCACTAGGGGGAAAACTCCTCCGCTTGTAACTGCAGATTTCTCTGCGTAATGGACAAGATGTGAGGCTGAGAAAGATGGCGAGTGGGAGGCATGTAGAGATGGAGAGAGATGGAAAGAGAGAGAGAGGTAGGTAGAGATGGAAAGAGAGAGAGAGGTAGGTAGAGATGGAAAGAGAGAGAGAGGTAGGTAGAGATGGAAAGAGAGATAGAGGTAGGTAGAGATGGAAAGAGAGATAGAGATGGAAAGAGAGATAGAGGTAGGTAGAGATGGAAAGAGAGATAGAGATGGAAAGAGAGATAGAGGTAGGTAGAGATGGAAAGAGAGAGAGAGGTAGGTAGAGATGGAAAGAGAGAGAGAGGTAGGTAGAGATGGAAAGAGAGAGAGGTAGGTAGATAGAGATGGAAAGAGAGAGAGGTAGGTAGGTAGAGATGGAAAGAGAGAGAGGTAGGTAGGTAGAGATGGAAAGAGAGAGAGGTAGGTAGGTAGAGATGGAAAGAGAGAGAGAGGTAGGTAGAGATGGAAAGAGAGAGAGAGAGAGGTAGGTAGAGATGGAAAGAGAGAGAGGGGTAGGTAGAGATGGAAAGAGAGAGAGAGGTAGGTAGAGAAGGAAAGAGAGAGAGAGGTAGGTAGAGATGGAAAGAGAGAGAGAGGTAGGTAGAGATGGAAAGAGAGAGAGAGGTAGGTAGAGATGGAAAGAGAGAGAGAGGTAGGTAGAGATGGAAAGAGAGAGAGAGGTAGGTAGAGATGGAAAGAGAGAGAGGTAGGTAGATAGAGATGGAAAGAGAGAGGTAGGTAGGTAGAGATGGAAAGAGAGAGAGGTAGGTAGGTAGAGATGGAAAGAGAGAGAGGTAGGTAGGTAGAGATGGAAAGAGAGAGAGAGGTAGGTAGAGATGGAAAGAGAGAGAGAGAGAGGTAGGTAGAGATGGAAAGAGAGAGAGAGGTAGGTAGAGATGGAAAGAGAGAGAGAGGTAGGTAGAGATGGAAAGAGAGAGAGAGGTAGGTAGAGATGGAAAGAGAGAGAGAGGTAGGTAGAGATGGAAAGAGAGAGAGAGGTAGGTAGAGATGGAAAGAGAGAGAGGTAGGTAGGTAGAGATGGAAAGAGAGAGAGGTAGGTAGGTAGAGATGGAAAGAGAGAGAGGTAGGTAGGTAGAGATGGAAAGAGAGAGAGAGGTAGGTAGAGATGGAAAGAGAGAGAGAGGTAGGTAGAGATGGAAAGAGAGAGAGAGGTAGGTAGAGATGGAAAGAGAGAGAGAGGTAGGTAGAGATGGAAAGAGAGAGAGGTAGGTAGAGATGGAAAGAGAGAGAGAGGTAGGTAGAGATGGAAAGAGAGACAGGTAGGTAGAGATGGAAAGAGAGAGAGAGGTAGGTAGAGATGGAAAGAGGTAGAGGTAGATAGAGATGGAAAGAGGTACAGGTAGATAGAGATGGAGAGAGGGACAGGTAGATAGAGATGGAAAGAGTGAGAGGTAGGTAGAGATGGAAAGAGAGAGAGGTAGGTAGAGATGGAAAGAGAGACAGGTAGGTAGAGATGGAAAGAGAGAGAGGTAGGTAGAGATGGAAAGAGAGAGAGGTAGGTAGAGATGGAAAGAGAGAGAGAGGTAGGTAGAGATGGAAAGAGAGAGAGAGGTAGGTAGAGATGGATAGAGAGAGAGAGGTAGGTAGAGATGGATAGAGAGAGAGAGGTAGGTAGAGATGGAAAGAGAGAGAGAGGTAGGTAGAGATGGAAAGAGAGACAGGTAGGTCGAGATGGAAAGAGAGACAGGTAGGTAGAGATGGAAAGAGAGACAGGTAGGTAGAGATGGAAAGAGAGACAGGTAGGTAGAGATGGAAAGAGAGACAGGTAGGTCGAGATGGAAAGAGAGACAGGTAGATAGAGATGGAGAGAGGTACAGTTGAAGTCGGAAGTTTACATACACTTAGGTTGGAGTCATTAAAACTCGTTCTCAACCACTCCACTAATTTCTTGTTAACCAACTACAGTTTTGGCAAGTCTGTTAATTTTTCCAAAAATTGTTTACAGACAGATTATTTCACTTATAACTCACTGTGTCACAATTCCAGTGGGTCAGAAGTTTACATACACTAAGTTGACTGTGCCTTTAAACAGCTTGGAAAATTCCAGAAAATGATGTCATGGCATAAGAAGCTTCTGATAGGCTAATTGACATCATTTGAGTCAATTGGAGGTGTACCTGTGGAACTCAGTACCTCTTTGCTTGACATCATTGGAAAATCAAAAGAAATCAGTCAATACCTCCGAAAATAATAATTGTAGACCTCCACAAGTCTGGTTCATACTTGGTTCAATTTCCAAACGCCTGAAGGTATCACGTTTATCTGTACAAACAATAGTACGCAAGTATAAACACCATGGGCCCACGCAGCCGTCATACCGCTCAGGAAGGAGACACGTTCTGTCTCCTAGAGATGAACGTACTTTGGTGCGAAACGTGCAAATCAATCCCAGAACAACAGCAAAGGACCTTGTGAAGATGCTGGAGGAAACAGGTACAAAAGTATCTATATCCACAGTAAAATGAGTCCTATATCGACAAAACATGAAAGGATGCTCAGCAAGGAAGAAGCCACTGCTCCAAAACTGCCATAAAAAAGCCAGACTATGATTTTCAACTGCAAATGGAGACAAAGATTTTACTTTTTGGAGAAATGTCCTCTGGTCTGATGAAACAAAAATAGAACTGTTTGGCCATAATGACCATTGTTATGTTTGGAGGGAAAAGGGGGAGGCTTGCAAGCCGAAGAACACCATCCCATCCGTGAAGCATGGGGGTGGCAGCATCATGTGTGGGGGTGCTTTGCTGCAGGAGGGACTGGTGCACTTCACAAAATAGCTGGCATCATGAGGCAGTAAAATTATGTATTTATTATATTGAAGCAACATCTCAAGACTTTAGTCAGGAAGTTAAAGCTTGGTCACAAATGGGTCTTCCAAATGGACAATGACCCCAAGCATACTTCCAAAGATGTGTCAAAATGGCTTAAGGACAACAAAGTCAAGGTATTGAAGTGGCCATCACGAAGCCCTGACCTCAATTCCATAGAAAATTTGTGGGCAGAACTGAAAAAGCGTGTGAGAGCAAGGAGGCCTAGAAACCTGACTCAGTTACACCAGCTCTGTCAGGAGGAATGGACCAAAATTCACCCAACTTATTGTGGGAAGCTTGTGGAAGGCTACCCAAAACGTTTCATCCAAGTTAAACAATTTAAAGGCAATGCTACCAAATACTAACTGAGTGTAACTTCTGACCCACTGGGAATGTGATGAAAGAATTTAAAGTTGCAATAAATCATTCTCTCTACTATTATTATACTTAAAATAAAGTGGTGATCCTAACTGACCTAAGACAGGAAATTGTTACTAGGATTAAATGTCAGGAATTGTGAAAAACGGAGTTTAAATGTACTTGGCTAAGGTCTAAGGTGTATGCAAACTTCAACTGTAGGTAGATAAAAAGAGAGGTAGGTAGAGAAGAGAGATCTGGGTGCAGATATAAATGGGGGTAAGGAGTTAAGTCAGCTGAGGTCGAGGGTCGATGAGGTTACACAAACTGTCACAGCTGGATTTGAGGATGACCTGGTTCCTCTGAGCGTGACTGACAGTGTAAACATACAGAGAGAAAAAACACAGCAAAAAAATCTGCCTCCCTGGAAAGGCAAGCACGCACACGCACCTTCCCCAGCCTCCCTAAACAAACACACAGCTGGCAGCCCAACCTTGTGCCACAGAGATCACAGTCCCAGAAAACGTTTTTCATTCACTTTGCTTTTATTCACATTTCAGATCTGCTAATGACATCACTGTCCATACATTCCACTGTGTGCCCCAGTATGACCCGGGTGTCTCATCCCAGCAGGCAGATATAGATTAAACCCATCAGCGATCATAATAATAAAAGCAGCATCCTGTTAAGAAAAGCCTTAGGGTGACAGAGCTGATCATCATCTCCCATATTGGTGTAGTATATTTACCTGAACATAACCATCATGATCAATTTGAAAAAGGAACTACCTCATGATAAATAAATAACATCATCATCATATCATCATCGTCATCAAAATTATAATCCACACTCACTATAAAATATAGGGTACAAACTTAGAAGTTACAAAAGTGACTCAAGCTTTTTGAGGAAAAAAAATGATTGCTAGGTGTGTGTGTGGTCATCCATAACCATCCTTGAACCCACCCCCCTCCCCAAATGGCTGCTGTGCCATTGTTCATGTAGTTGTGTACTACAATTTCCCCTTGCATTACTTGATGTAGATCCAGAAAAACTAGGTTTGCCTAGACTGGCATAGTTCTTTAATGGGTCCTTTAACACAGCGGGGAAGAGATTGTATGGTACCAGTGGACTCCAGGCCCGTTGAACTCAAAATGGACACATTTGAGCCCTGTAGAAATGTCCTGTGTCTGTCTGCTGATTGGACTGACATGGTAGGAGACCTTGAGTATAGTGTACCCAGTAGCAGTGATCTGAGTTCAAAAGCCTCCCGGGATAGTTTGTGTGCTTTCAAGGCGCAGTTCTCACTCCAACCAGCAGGTAGCCTCCTAAAACCACCACTTATTGCCATACTTAAAAGTGACTGTGGACCATACCATTCTGTCAAATAGAGTCTTCATTGGAGGAGAGCTACAGCCATCAATCATTAAAAAAGTCCAAAATGGGTCAAAACCCCGATACTCGAGTATCCATCATCCTCCCGTCAAAAATCTGACCTCAAGTGTCCATCCATTAATCGCAGAGCGACAGCCCACAGTGTAAACATTTCGCTTCCGTTGTCTGCCCGCATTCATTCAATCCCCCTCTCGTTCTTCCATTACACTTAGTTCATCATGGTTTCTGTCCGGATGGTCCCAGTTGGTGGTGTGCGGTACTGGTCTGGTCATTGGTACGGGTCTGGTCAGGCGGTACGGTTCTGGTCATTGGTACTGAAGGTAATTTTTGAGAGACTGTGGCAAGGGCAGGGTCTCAATCTCCTGGAGGCGCTCTCGACCCAACGCGACCCGGGCGGCCCGACGACACAGGTCCATCAGGGGGAGGGGCTCCGCTGTAACCAGGAAGAGAAGAGGAAAGGTTAGTTGGTGGTTTTTACAAGGTAAAAAGTTAGCAAAATACAGATGTAACTTTTTAATGTGTGTGACAAGGGAAGAGGATCTCCGACAGTGTGGTTGGTTATGTGTTCCCTTACACATGTGGATCAGAACAGTGCATGCGACTGCATCTGTGTACGTGTTTGAATATGCACAAAAGAGAGCGTGCTAGCGTTGTTGTAATTCCCCTCCTCTCCCACCCACTCCCCAGCTGATGCTCCCCTCTAAATATTTAATATCACCTTTAGTGCCTGCTCCGTTTCACAGCCTGGTAGAGTGACACTATCGTCTCCCATCTGCCTATACCCGTTTCCCATAAAGACATGACCAACATCTACAGTAGAAACAAGTCTCTCCGACCACGTTCAAATGAAATCAAATTGTATTTGTCTCATGCGCCGAATACAA